>NC_056737.1:886706124-886891124 GCF_019279795.1 Protopterus annectens
AGCCTGTTTCATCCTGAATTATCATCACCACTCTTTAAATGTTAATAAAGGTTCTCCTTCTCCCCTACAGAGCCATATTTGTTCAAATCAATCACCTTATTAAGAAACTTATTCTCTTAGCCATCAAACTCATAAACACCTTGTAACTGTGATTCAACACTGCAGTAGGTCTATAAAAAACTCAGTAGTCTAGAGTCCTTCTCCTCCTTGGGTACTATCACTATAATGCTTTTCTTCCAAGACTCTTTGATCTGTTTAGCATTAAGAATTAGATTATGCAATATCATCCAAATCTTCGACAATCTGTGTCCACCTAATCTCCGAACATCTATGTGTATCCCATCACACCCTGGTGATTGCAACATTTCTCTTGTTTACCACTTCACTTGATACATCTTCTGTTACCTCTTCTAACAGCTTCCTCCTTAATTATCCATCAATCTTTGGTAAAGGGAGGTCCTTCAAAAAATGTGCCATAATATCCAAACCCCCTTTTTGTAACACCTCTTCCTGTACAATCCTTCATAAAGTTTGCTAAATAACAGTAGCATTTTTATAGGATCTCTCAATGGTTGCTGTCCCTCATCAATCAATTAATTGTGAAACTGTTCTCAATGCTTTTACTGCACTGGGTTATCAGTGACTGCCAGGTTTGCCTCTCAGCAGAGAACTACCTTCTAGAGGTGAATTCTCTGTGGCTGCCTCTTGGGGTGGGTGATGGTTTGTTTCCTGAAAGTGGACCAAAGAAATCTCCAGTGGTGTCTCAGTATCGGTTGCAGAGAATGGTTGCTGTCAAGGTGTGCCAGCAAGATGATGTCTGCTTCAACACAATGAAGCATCTTCTGCCACAACTGAGGAGATGTGTGACAGACAGGACCCACCCATCAGGATACCAGGGGAGCAACTAGTCAATTGTTACCCAGACCAATGATGTCTGAGTTTGTTGCCCTCTGGGCTGCCTTAGCATCCAACTATGCCAGGACTCCAACTTATCCCAAGCCTAATGTTTTCCTCCCATATGTGTCATTCCCAATTTCCTGTTTGTCACCCATCTCTTTCCATCTCATTTTGCTCACCATCTGTAGATGTGTCCATTTAGTGTCCTTATCACTTTTTATGTGTACTGCACCTGTCATTGTCATATGTTTGCCTATCTGTCTCTGCTACTTGTCCTTCTCCCTCTATCTCGTCCACAAATATCCCTCAAACCATCCCCACATAGTCTTCCTTTGTATTGCTTACAAAAGTGTCTCATTCCCAAAACAAATTACCCTTCCTTCCCTGCCTTTTAAATTTATAATTTACTTTCTCTGTTTCCATTTGCTTGTTTGTTCCCATTTCTTAATTTCAATGCTGCCCATTTCCTCCCCATTTATATGAACAAGGTTGCCACTCATTCTGCTATGCACACCAAAACTGATGTGTATGCTAGCCCCATGCCAAATTTCTTGTGCCAGATGGGTGCTAAATACAACAATGCAGTGCTGTGTCTATTCACCAAGGGTTTAAAATAAGAATTACAATAAACAAGCTTAAGCTATATATAATAGCTGCAACCATAATATCTAATATAGCTCATAAATTATCGTAACTTAAAAAAAATATGTTTGTATGTTTTTTTAGTATCCAAACTCCACAATGATCCAAAAGTTCCATTCAAGAAAACTTGGCTAGGCTTAAGGCCCCTTGAGTCATTAGCCTAGTAACAGTCTATGAATTTATGAATCTATGAATCATCTATAAATATTTTCATCCACCACAGAAGCTTCCTGCTATCTTTAAATACCAATCAATCCCAATTTCTAACCATTTATTAAAACACGCCTTAATGCATAATAGGATTAGTTTATACTAAATCTCATAATAATCATAAAACAAAGGGGGTCTATATTATAATTGCAAAAGTTTAATAGTTCGAATGCATAAACATCGAATTGTATGCATCAAGCTATTAAATGATCAAACACCTATAAAAATATTTTTAGGACAAAAAAAGTCCCCCTGCACCCCCACACCCCCCACTACTTAAATAAACCAACTCTGAGATCACGCTACAGTGCAGGAAAGGGAAATCTTCCCTTTCTGCACCATAGTCCATTAAAGTGTGATCTCAGAATTGATATATTTAAGCAGTGGGGGGTAGGGGGAGTGCAGGGGGGCTTGCCCCCCTGCCTAAACACCCTTTACTTGTTTTTTTTTTTTTTTTTCAGGGTCTACTAGAATTTCGATGGTTTAATTTTCAATCACTAAAGTTCGATATTTAGTGATTCGAAGCATTAAACCTTCGAGATTCTAATATAGCCCCAAACAAAGCCACTGATCATCAAATATGGATGCCTTCCATCAGTCCCCTCATCTACAAAAATATTAAACCGCCAGCATTTTTGTAACCTTCCATATGGACTTCTCCTTATAACTCCTTATTACAAGATTTACAGAAATATTTATCACTTGTCTAAATTGTTATTATATGCATACCCTATACCAACTTTTCAAGTTCACAATTTACATTTATTTCTTTAGTGAATTTTTTTAAAATTCTTCTAATATCATTTCTCTGTGACAATCCTATTCCTGTTGCCCTTTAAACTTGCAATCCTAGGACATCTTAACATGTCCATTTCCTTACTGTATTGGTTTCTCAAGCCCAGCAATAAATAATTTTTGACCATATGCAACTTTTTACCTAAATAAAAAATAAACCTTTGTCAAAATCCTTTGATGCATCCCTCTAACAATCCTTTGCACTTCTTGTAATGTAAAAAAAGAAGATAGCTCTTCCTTGCTGCCAGACTTGACTATATTTCTTTCTTCTGCCTATCTATCATTCTTTTTGCTATCTTTAAATAAGAATTCTCCTACAAACTCTCTTCGGTTCTCCCTTTCCCATTTTGAACACACCGTGCCAGTCAAGCTCTCTGTTCTAACCCTTCACCTTGATCAAGCATTCTGATTATGGTTCTTTAACACACCATTAAAACCAGGAAAAAATCCAGATGCTCTAAAGCTCAGATGATCTAACAATACTTTTAACAAATAGTCCTTCTTCCCATCTCCTTGTGTCATGCTGTCATTTCCCTTAACATGTTAATTTCCCATTTACATCCTATATATTTTACCTGCTATGTGTACCAAAAAAGTTTATTTTCTGAAAAATCCAGTCGTTAATAAATAGACAATTATGACCGAGTTTGCAATCATAACTATTTTTTATTCAAGAACTCACATGAATGGCAGAATGAAATGGAGTCTGGAAGATCCATGCTGATAGCACACAACTGGTTAGCTATGATCTAACAGGCCCAGTTCTTTGTGGCACATGGGAGTTCCTGCTGCTCCAATGTATTACTATTGAAAAAAGGTAGCAGTGTGAAGTGTTTTATGGATTTGAAAGCCATAAAACACTCAGTACTGCCACACTGTCCAAATGCTGCATTAACAGCTTTAAAGCTGATACACACTTAGTCTGCCTTTATTGGGTGGAAATATGAAGTGTTCTCCAGCATTCAAAGCTGTATTAGGTTCTACTCACTGTTCTGTCATATCTGCTGTGTATAGCCTAGCATGATACTAAAGTATAATAACACAGCCTCTATTTAATAAAAGTTATTATGCACGTCTATATATAGATGCATAACAAGATTTCATTTTTCCTAATTTCAAACCACAATCAGTGAACTCAATGTATTGCATCAGATTTATACATTGAAATAACCATATTCCCAAAAATACAGTTGATTTGGTTACTTAAATGCCTCTCAAAATATTTAAAGCCTTTATTTGTATTCCCTAAATCAGTATATGTCAACATTTCTTCATCTAATTGAATGCCAGTTTTTCCTTTTCTTTTAATTTCACACAATTAATTTATTTATTGCATTCATTCAATTTATGATTACCCAATCAATCCAATTCAAGCTCACAGAAAAGCTGGAGCTTATTATATTGATACTCATTGAGGGTAAAGTAAAGAAACTAATCTTTAAGGGGGCATTAATTAAAATATACCATACTCCGCAATCTGTTTTGAATATTACATGTGATTTGTTCTCCTGTAGTGGTCCTGTTCTTCCTTTCAGAGGTAGTGTTGCCAAGTACTGCACGGGTAGTTTTTTTTTTCTGTCCGACTGTAGACTTGTAATGTCACAGTTCTCCATATAAACCAACCTCCCCGTACTAAACCAAACTCCCATATTTTTAGAATTAACATTTGGTGAGGAAGATGTTCAAGCTTTTGTGTCTCATTTAATAAAACTGTACATACCCCTCTGTCCACATTTCTAATTTTTCAGTTTCTTTAAATCAAGAACTACATGATAATAATATTTAATTTATTCACAGTAAATTTTGGTTTACCGAATGCATTTAGCAACATTGATTTTTTACTGCATATTTTATTCAAAAATAAAATGCATGCAGTAAAGTCACACTATTGTGTATTTTTTTGTATTTCAAGCTGTTCAAACAACCTGCAAAGTTGTAGTGCACTCAAAACTTGCACCATATGTGGTTTCATTGTTTGAAATGGACCAAGGCTTGTACATTCAGGGATTTTATCACTCAGTTTCAGGGAAAAAAAGGGAGGAGAAATCCCTTGCATTAAATAATGAAAGTTCATAGCTGAATACTAGGATAATTGTCCTGAAGGGCTATTTTAAGCCTAATCAATAACTTGAAGTGAGAATTAAACCCTGTACATTGTGTTTATAAGGTAAAGACTAACTATTATGCCAAATCCACCCTTACAGTTATGTGTGTGCAATATTCTATGTTTAATCAAGCCTTTGTTCTGCTACTGCTGTACCAAAACAACACTGTACACTCATCCTAGAATTCTATCCATCTGCCAGATTCTTCCTAGTGTAAGGTAATTTCATTATACCTTCATTCAGCTGTCAGATATTTGCTATTAGAAGGCATCACACTAGATGATGGGTGATCAATACTGTCAGTGTATTTCCAAGCTTCTGTAGACAAACATGGGACCTTCACTTTCTCCAATGTCTTTTCACCAATACAGTTTATCATTTCAGCGAACATGAGACTTTCATCAACTAACTGCCTGAGACTGCAAAATGTCAAAAAGACATTGCAATTGTTCAGTAATTAACTTGCCTTCTGCTGATGCAATTTTCACCTCAGGTGACATTTCAGTCACCAGCTCTGTCATGCTGACTTAATTGTAATCATACTGCCACACTGCAAAGTACCAACCCTTGGCATCCACTGTTATCGTAAGGGAATTTCTCCTGTGTTATGGCAGATTTCCTCCTGTATCTATAAATATTATCTTGAGTCTCCTATGAAAACAGGCCAAAGGCCTAGTGGGACTAAATTAAATAAATAAAAAGGGAAATTTTCAAATATGAATTGTCATTCTGTCATTCCATACTTAACACGAATGGGCAATACAAGTTACAATATAAGATGGGAGGTGGCATTAAAGGCACACAACCCTCATAATGTGTTGCAGCTGAGGGTATATTTAGGACTGGCAATCTACTATCATGTGTTTTAACAGAACATCATTACTACATTACTACAGAAATGTCAATATTGAATTGAACAGATGACTACAGACACATTTTCAATGAAATGCAGAAAGTTATCACACTGATTGAAGTACTTAACCCCATTTATCAATCTCTCATGCTTAGTTAGACATGTGTTGCTTTGCCTTACAGAATTGGTACTTTTCTACTGCCGAAATGTAAATATTTCCCAGATACCACTAAACTGCCCCATGGAATAAAGAAACCAAATAACATTTATATATACTTATACAAGTTTACATTGATTATATCTCAGCAGTTGTTGCTAGCTATTTTCAGCCAAATCAAGGGTGCATCCTCAATCACTACAGATAAGACATCATTTTCATATTTACTTTATGGTGACAGCCATATGATAAATAGTATAATGGGATAAAGCAGTGTGATAATGCTAATGGACTGTCATAAGTACCATATAAAAAGCCTGAGAAACCAACAAACATGGATACCATGGGGATGTACTAACCATCGATGCTCTGCAATTAACAAATGAGAAATACTGTAACAGGGTAGGGTCTACATCAACAGAAAGGGTTTCCACTCCCTTAACTGCCAGGTCATGTGTAATGCTAGGGGAATCATCCTGAATGTGTGTACTGGCAACCCTGGCATTCACATGACTCCCATATCTGACACACCTCGCAGCTCTACCAGATGTTTTCCAGGGAGATGACCCACAAAACCATTTACTGGAGAATGCAGGATAAGCATTGGAACCATGGCTAATGATGCCCATGAGAATTACATACACACCCAGAGAGGAATGCTATAATGAGGCACATGCTCAAACAAGCAATATCACAGAGACTGTGTTTGAGCTGCTGAAGGCATGGTTTCAGTGCCTAGATACATCATGGGGTGCCCATCAGTATGATCCCAGTACTTGTGGCAAAGTTATTATAGTCTGTGCTATCCTACACAATATCATCCTGTGAAAACAGTTGCAGCAGAGCACCAAGAGGTAGGAGCACACATTCCACCACCAGTGGCAGGGTCACCACATCCATATCCACATGCAGGTGAGAAGTCACAGGGAGAATCACCAACTGCTGTGAGTATAAGTAGACATACACATGCACAATATGATCTCACCTTGGCCAAGAGGCAATGGATGGCACACATGCTGACCACCTAAGGGGTACACTTTTCATCTTATGAATACATAGAGTAAAATTGATGCCAGGCAATACTTAAAACCTTTACTTCCTGATGTAATAGCTGTGTACTACTGGCATCAGAAAGAGTCAACCCCAAATAACTACAGTTGCAACTGCAGGACTGTCAACTTAAGTGTAGAACTTGTCATAGGTAATGAACGAATAAGAACATGAATGAATGCTAGATACCTGCATAACTGGCACTTGTAAATATACCCAAGTAGAATGTGTGTGAGTCATCCAGCAATGCCATCAATATCTGAAATGACTGACATCTGTATCATATACTTACGCGGTTTACCAAATAACTTACCCTGTGCAACTAAAATACCCACTATAGAAAAAGCAGTCCAAAGTCTACTTATCCCCACATTCTAACAAGTGGAGCAATAAGCATGACTGAGAACAGTCTCCTCACCTTCAAATTGCCTGATTACATTGTTACCTTTTAGTGTAGATTCAGCCCTGTGAGCACTCTAAATATGCAAATGAGGTGTGAACTCATTAGAATTGCTGAATACCAAGCTTTTGACTTCCATGAAGTAGGTGTGTCAGTGAGGATACACTTACAAAGTGTGGGACTAACTGCAGTGATCTTTAAACAAAACAAAACACCCACGTGTATATTTCTTTGGCATAATAGCACAGTTTCCTGCCTTTGCTAAAAATTGTTGCTCACTGTCATGTGTTTGTATCACACCTTGAAAGACAAATGAGAAGAAATGCAGATCTGATAGTAAAGCAGAGATAAGGGAAGGTTTCTCAGAATACAAAGAGAAGGCAGAGCTGCAGTTTTGCAAACATGCACAGCAGAGCTGCAGTTTTGCAAACATATTCATAAATATTATGTGATCACTCATTCCACTAAATGTGCTATCTACACATGGACAATTAACTGAGAATGTCCAGCTGTATTAACACTGGATATGAAATGTCAATTACTCGCATGCACATTATTTGATTGCTATTGCAAAGCTGTGTCTGTGACAAAGAGAGGTAACCCAGTACAGCTGTGTTGTGTAGGTGCAATAGTCTGTTTCAAATCCAGGCCTATTGATTTTTTACCCTTGTTTCACTTTTCTATCTTCTTTTATTTTGCCTTTACCATGCGTGCAGCACATGACATAGCATAAACATGGTTCACTGCTTAAGGAAAAAGTGAAAAATCTGCACAGCAGTCAGCACTATTGATGGTAATAACTGCAAAAAGTCCTTCTGTGGCACAAGGTATAAATAGGTTGAGCTAGATTGGTGAGACTCAAAGAGGCAAGGGCTATAAGTACTGCACATCTGACCCTGATTTTATTAATTATTGTGATTCCATAGATCAATAGCAATTTCAGCATGCATATCTTAACTGCAACAGCAAGCATACATACTTCTGTAGCTGTTGGTGATTGCATTAGGTAAGTGATGTAGTGTATTCAGACTATGTGGGTTTAATATAGATTCACTTTCAATTAGAATTACTTTTCCAGTTGAAATGCAGCAACATTGGCTATAATGCCTTGTTGTTAAACTACAATGTAGTATCTCAAAAAGCATTTGTGGACTATGTGCATATTCCAGGGATTACTTGTAACAACTCACAATAATTTTGGGACTATGAAAGCTCTATCGCTAGGATAACAATAAATGGCTATTTATTGTAATAAAGAATGAATGTGATGTATCATGGTTCTATTCATTTCTTTTCTTTTTTGTCTCACCCCAAGCTTTATCTCCCTTTTTTATTTTTATTATTTTTTGGGGTTACCTTGAATCACACCATTCTAATGTCATACCTTTCTGGCAACAAAACAAATGTTTTTCAGCATAGAGAGATAGACCAACCACTGACAGTACTGCCCCCCATAACCCCTGCCCTGCCTCATCCATCCTCATCAGATAGCAATACCCATGCTGATGGTGTAGTGGTTCCATCTGGGAGTACTGGTGGGGGCAGTGATTATGTCCCCTGTCAGGAGTTGCCAGGGATGGTGCGAGATCTAATATGGAGTGGACTTGCTGCCTACATCAGCCAAGTGACAAAGTTGCTCTTAAAAATTGAAAAAACACACTAACATGCCAAGCAGTCTCACAGGAAATTGAGAAAGATGACACTGATGACAGCTCTGACAGTGAGGGCTAGATTCTCACTGTTCCCTGGCTTGATGGACATGTGCCTCTGATGTCCCTTAACTATCCCCAAACATGGTGTCCTCCAACCTTATTGTGTCTAACACCATCCATGTGTCTGTGTTGTATGTCCTGTTTGCTTGGACCTGCTCCTTCACCTACCCTACCTACCTGACCTTCACATTCCTAGGTCTCTTCACAAAAAGTCCTCTCTTTTTGAAACCAAAAAAGGCATTTGTCCCACAAAAAAAATGTCCCATACATAGCTCTCCACTTCACTTGATTTGCTCCAATTGACTATACAACATCATTGCAATGTTACCCATCTGTGCTATGGTGACAGTTCAAACTCATCAAATATTGTCTACCTGTATACATTACTGTGGTGAAGAAGTTGATATCTATGGTTCTCTACCAATTCCCATCTGCAAATGCCTGTATCGCTTTCCCCTTTGTTCTTCCCTATGCTTGCCTCTTCATTTCACCACATCCCTATTAACCCCATTTTCATACCTTTAATCTGATCAAAAAATGAAATTACGCACAGCACACATTTCCTATGGCAAAACTTGGTGAGTTTTTGCCATCAGCCACACTAGTTCAGTTATCTCCTTGCAATACTGATTAAACATGCTGCACTAGAGGAACACAGAGCTGAAGCAGAGTAAAGGCACTACTTTAAAACAGTTACTCTGACAGTTCTTAGACTGCTGGATATAACAAAGTACAACTTCCTATGTGGAGTGCTGACATAAATCACTTAACTTTTTTTTTTGCCCATACCAACAAGGATTCTATTCCAGGTGCATATCACATCATGTTTTACTGGGATATTATATGTCTATGATATGTTTAATCACACAGTTATAAGTTCTCATGGTGATACATTGAATGTTGGCCAAAACGAGTACTTGAAGTGACATCCATTCCCAAAACTATGAGTATTTCTTCAAACTTTTCCACACTGTGAAAGTAGCAGACTCCAAATCAGACTTCAGACCAGTGACAAGTGGACTACCACAGGGTTCAGTCCTGGGTCCTCTCCCGTTTGGTATCTACTTCTCTGAAGTACAGGCTAACACAGAAGGTTTTTGGCTAACTAAATTCACAGAGGACTGCAAACTAGGAGCCATAATTGAAACTCCTAACGATGTGCACATCCTACAAAAGGGCCTCACTGAGACAGATGCCTGGTGTCAAAGCCATGGTCTCAAGCTCAATGCCAAAAAGTGCATTGTCATCCCCTTTGGTAAAAACTCTATACCCATTAATTACCACATAGGCGGTAGTCTACTTAACACCGAAAGTGTGATAAGAGACCTTGGGACACAGGTGGACAGTAGTCTCTCCTTTGATAATCATATCGCCACAGTGGTCAGGAAATCCTTCTATGTGATGCACCTCATCACAAAAGGTTTCTCATCCAGAAAAAAAAGGTCATTGTTACCCCTCTACTCATCACTCATTAGACCCATTATAGAGTACAATGCCCCTTTTGGTATGTACCTCACAAGACATCTACAACTGGAAAGGCCACAGAAATACCTCACAAAGAGGATTACTGGCCTCAAACAGATGCCCTGCGCAGACTGACTAAAAAAACTCCAGCTTTATTCCATCGCATATCACCTACTAAGAGGTGATCTCTGCCTAACATACAAAGCTATGTCAAACCCAGAGGTGTTGGACATGCTCCACTGAAAGAAATCCCAATCCCTCTGAGCTACATGCTCTAGGGACCTAAACCTTGTCACCACAATAAACAGAACATGCTGGAGGGATAGATTCCTGTCCCAGAGACTTCCCATAATCTGGAACAGACTACCTATCTATGTCAAACAGAGCTCCTCATTAGCACTCTTCAAGAAAAATCTTGATGATTGGATGGGTAATAGGAAATTCACCCTGGGGATCACTTCTGTGGTTCTGCTTGACAGGGGCCCAGGAAAATAATTTTCCTGGGTGGTGAAAGCCAGGGTACCTTTTTGGCTAGGCTTGTATAGGCCCTAGGGCCAATAGCCTAGTACCTACCTATGAACCTATCTATGAACTTAAACTTGTTCTGCTTGTCATAAGCTTGTTGTCCCTCTCCTAAACCTTCTTTACCCCCTGGCCATCACTTCATGCTACAAAGCACAGCAGGTTAATAATGAGAACAGGCCAAAAACATCCTTGAATGTTGCATGATGTGATGATATGAGGCAGTGCCAGCTCTGCCAGGGAGAGTAGGGCAGTGCATGTGTAACATATACCAGCATAGCTAGCTGAAGTTTTGTAAATAATTTTATGTCAATTGACTATCACACTGATTTGTACAGATGCTTGTGTTAAAAATGTATTTGTAAAGTTGCTTGTGTTAAATATGCATCAAAAGTGGGTTCTGTTGGACAGAAAAAAGATACACATGTATGTTAGACATTATTATTATAACCAATTAAATGCATATGTTTTAACAGAGAATTCTGGATGGGAAGAGGTTAATCTCAGTCCAGCTAATTTTGAAAAATAGGTTGAATATTAAATGGGTTGGTTCCAGGGGTGGGCAAACTTTTTGATTCGTGGGCCACATTGAGTTCTAACATTTGACAAAGGGGCCGGAACAGGAGCAGATAGATGGCGTGCTTTGAAAACATCACCTCATTGGGGGAAAAATACACATCTTGGGATATGGAGAAAACGTGTGCTTTAATTTCCAATGAAAATGAAGAAAAGCATTACAATAAAATCTCTGACTTCGAAATGAGTCTTTAAACACTGAAAATCAAATAAATGACCATTTTATTTTAAAGCACTGAAAGTTCTGTTATCCTTCAGGATATCACCATCACTCTCCTCCTGACCGTCTTTTTTCAAAAACGGTAGGAGATGCAGATGTACTTGTCCTGTTCCTTTTATTCAATTTGTTTCCCCGGTGCCAAAAGTCAACAACGACCAGTGCAAGGACGAAACAGTTGCAGCAAGTCAGTCTGTGAAGCGTTATATTTGATCTGCGCGCACTGTTTATTTTAACAATGTGCGTATCACGGAGACACACACATTTTAATGGGAGCAGTGTTGTTGGTCTCCTTTTTTAGCCAGCGCATCAAAGTCTGGAGTTAGTTTTGTTGTGGCGATTCTCAGGATGGATCTGAGGTGTAGGTCTGTTAACTTGGATCTGTGGCTGGCTTTGTTGATGTTCATGTCCGCTCATCTTCATAGAGGGGCAGTGGGTCAAAGGGTAAAGTGCAAACGTGGAGTAATAGGCCTACGCTTCACCTCAACAAAGCCAATATATCTAGAGTGCGCCATCTAGTGAGGAAACATCAGAATTGCAGGGGAAATAAAACATTAACAAGGTTAATTTATTAAATTTTTTCAAGTTTGGCGGGTCGAATCAAAACGTTTAACGGGCCGCATGTGGCCCCCGGGCCATAGTTTGCCCATGCCTGGTTTAGACCATAAAGATTTTATCTTACATGTCTGATTGCAGCCAGAGACAAAAATGTCTTGAACAACCAGGACTAGGAATCTTACTGTATTGTCCTTAGGGGGTGACCTAATTGCTACCCTGGAAGGGTGGAAGTTTCTGAAATTGTTTTATAGGTTTCAGATGTTGCAACAGATCTTAGAAAAGCTCTGGGTGTGTATTGTACCAGTGTCAGGTGACCAGATGAGATGTCATTCTATAACCAGCACTGAAATAATCTTTAGATATTAGTGAAAGATGTGATGTAACTCTCACACCAGCACTTTGTCTTCCAGAACTAGACAGGAAAGATATCTCACACAGCCTCACACACCTCATCTTACCTTGCTGTACTAAGCAACTCAACACTCATCATCTTGCCTTGTTGTAGTAAGTAACTAAATAAGTCAAGGAAATATAGTGAGATTAGTTAAGTATTGTTTTCCTGCATCTGTGTGAATCTATCCAACTTTGTTATTTTTTATATTGCCTGTGATTGAAACTCTGGTGTTTATTATAACTCAATGTTCAGTATTCTCTTCATTAATTTATTCTTAAATATTTCTATACCTTTCATTGTGGCTGGTCTTTTAGAAAATACATTTGACATCTTAAGAGTACTGATGCTTATTTTAGTGACACTGGCTGCTCCTGAAAGCCTTGCTGCATTGGTAAAACTCTCTCATATGTATTAGTATTCAGTTTACTCAGTATAATTGGGTACCCTTCTAAGAGCCTTAGGGTAGCTGACTTGTGGCAGTATAATTACCTTATAGTATGGGCAGAGGGGGCACAGCTGGTAAATCTGTGCCAGCCTTTCCCAGGTGTCTATGTGTGAGCAAGAATCAAATATCCAAGTGTGTGTGTCAGCTACTTGGAACAGAGACACAGAGCTCTAAAGTGGTCAGTATGGAGTCTTGTTTGGGGCCTACAGAGAGAGAGACAGAGAGACAGAGACAGAGAATCCAGCCCCAGGACTGGACTGTGCTCCCTACGTGCTCTTAAGGGAAATTGTGCGTGGTGCAGAGAGCTGCATCTGAAAATACTGTGTGTATCCATTTTTGTTCCTAGTGGCTGTCGCTCACTGCTGTCAGTGGTGAGGATTGAGGCTCCTTGCTTACTGGCTCAGAGTAAGCACCATCAAATATTGGTGGCAGCTGGGTGGGATATTAATGAACTTCAGTAGCTGGTGGGCAATTGTCACTGAAGGTGTTTGTACTCCCAGCAGCCACAAGGTAAACATACAGAGTTTCATTTTCACAACAGTTTATATTTATTTTTGTTTGTTTAGTTTAGTCAAGGAAAGCAGACAAAGATGTCAGTACAGGATTATGGCAAGCTGACAAAGAACGAAACCAACTGGCTAAGGTGTATGAATCAAAGGACTGGTGCACGCCAACCTGACTAAAGAGGAAATTACTTCAGCCTTTATTGCAGCTGCAGCATGGACTTACAACTAGCCTGGTGATGGGGATGTGTAGCCTTCAGAAACAGGACAGTTCACCTTTTCCTCAAAGGACTTAAAATACATCTGGAGTTAAGAGACTTGAACTAGAAACCCAACGTTTGGAATTAGAATCAGCAGAGAGACTGCAGCATTTGGAGGTTGAAGAGAAAGAGAGACTGTAGTGTTTGGAAGATGAAGAAAAGAAGAAACTGTGCTAACATGAGAAGTAGATGCTGACTCTTTGTCAGGGTCATGGAAGTAATGGGAAAGGGAATAACCAAACCCCAGAAGCAATAAAGGTCATTAAGTTTCTTCCACAGTTTACAGAGGGTGATAATTTTGACAGTTTTATTCATATATTCGAAAAAGTATATAAACAGTATAATGTTGACCAAGGGCTCTGGGTACAGATCCTGACCCCTTACTCCATGGTAAAGCTGTAACTGCTGTTCCTAATTTGTCTGATACTGATTATTTAAACTATGATAAAGTTAAACAATGTTTACTGGAATGTTTTAAGTTAACACCTGAAGCTTACAAAAAAGGTTTAATCAGCATAGAAACAAGGCAAATAAAAGTGTATGTGATTATACTGATGAGTTAAGCACCTATTTTCATAGGTGTGTGAGTGGGTGTCAGATCACCACTTTTGAAAGGCTGGCAGGCCTTTTGGTGAGGGAACAAGCCCTTCAAACTTTGCCTGAGGACATGAGAATCTGGTTGGCAGACCAGGAATGTAACTCTGCAGATGAGCTAGAGAGAAAAGGGAATCTCTACTTAGCAAGCAGGGCACCACTGCACAGGAAGGGATACCCAGTGCTGCACATGGATATAAGGGAACCCATGGTGGAGGGCCTAAACCACCCCAACAGAGTCCACCAGTAACAGGAGAAGCCACTAGTTCAGGTACATGGCCAACATCAAGGGTTAGATGTGTTAAATGTAACCAGAGGGGCCATGTAGTATACAAATGTCCATTGAAGCAAGGTGGGGAACAAAAGGTGAGGCAGCCAGCAAGTGGGAATAACAGCATACCAGTGGTAAGTTGCCTGGAGACAACAGACATACCAAACTATCACAAGAGTTCGTATCCTACCTTTGGATGGAAGATGGGCCAATGCTTAGAGAGACACAGCCTCTGACATAACTATTGTGAAGCCTGCGGTGTTTAAAGAGGAGCAGTGCTTGCTTGGGAAGTCCACTCCAGTCACAGCTTTACATTTGGCCAGGGTTCACCTTGACTGAGAGGGTGGAAAAGGAAGCAAGCAGGTAGGTGTGTTTGAGGATTTCCCTGCAGATGTCTTGATATAGAATGATGTTGATAATGCAGTAACTTGTGTGATGCAGTTACATGCAGTCATGCTTGGAAACAGGCAGGTGGGTCTGGTAGCCTGGGGAGACCCAGACAGACCCACAACCTGAAGCTGGGGCTGGTGATGTGGCTATTTCAGGGAGGGAGCTACCCTGTAGCAGTGAGTCTGAATGTGAGCCACAGCTGCTGGTAGGTACTGATGTTCCCATGGACAGGGTGACTGCAAGGACACAGTTGAGTGGTAATACCCAGGCTGACAGTGAGGTGCCACTTTCAGAAGATACCAGGCTTCCTGTAGAAAGGGAGGTGGGCTTTTGGACCCTACCTTACAAGACTTGAGGGAGATAGCCAAGGAGGCACCTGATTCTCAAGGAAAAGGGAAGTCTGTATACTGGAACAAGGGGTTACTGTATAGAAAGTAGACCCCTGAGGGAGGGCTAGAGGGTGAGGTAATACAGCAGTTGGTAGTGACCAAAACCTACCAACTGGCACTTTTAGCCATAGCCCATGACATTCCTTTTGCAGGTCATATGGGCATAAAGCATACCAAGGGACATATTATGCAGAACTTTTATTGCCCTGGGATTGCGAGGGATGTAACAGGGCATTACAATACCTGTGAGCAATGCCAAAAGGTAGGCAAGGCAGAAGACAAGGTCAAAGCTCCTTTGATGCCTTTACCTTTGATTGAAGAGTCATTTCAAAGGATAGCTATGGATATTGTGGTGCCCCTGAGTACTCCAAGATTCAAAGGGAAGACGTATATCCTGGTGGTAGTAGATTATGCTACTGCGAGATGATGGCTCTGTCCTCCATTGAGGCAGAGAAGGTGGCAAATGCTTTGCTAAAGATTTCAGCAGGATAGATTTCCCAAGAGAAATACTGACTGACTCATGTCAGACCTGCTGGCTTGCCTGTGGAAGTGGTGTGGCGTGAAGCACCTAAGGACCACCTGCTACCACCACCAGACTAATGATCTTGTGGAGAGGTTTAACTCTACACTAAAGGCTATGCTACAGGCATTTGCAGACCAGTTTAAGAGTGAGTGGGACAAATATTTTCCCCATCTGATGTTTGCTTATAGAGAGGTACCCTAGGAGTCCACAGGTATTTCACCCTTTGAGTTGCTGTATTGGCATAGGGTGAGGGGGCTTTAGATTTAATTCATAATGAGTGGGAGGGTGAGTGTAAATCCCACAAGGAGTCTGTTGTGGCATATGTCCTCAACCTCAGGACAAGGCTTAGGGTGCTCATGGGTTTGGCCCAGGAGAACCTGGAAGGATTCCAACAGCAGAAAAAGGTCTGGTATGACAGGAATGCTCAAGCCTGAAAGAGTGCTGTAAGACATGTGACAGCAGGTTATGGTGCTCATTACTGTCAGACACAATAAGCTGTAGGCAGCTTGGGAGGGACCCTTCAAAGTGGTAAGGAAGGTCAGTTATGTTAACTACATAGTAAACCTGCTAGGCAGTAGGCAAAGGGCAGGGTAGACCATTAAGCCCAGCAAGTATCAGGTGGGTATGGCAGAGGTTTCCTACTTGGGACATAGAGTGGGGAGTGGTAAAATCAGGTCAGAACCTACCAAAGTGAAAGCTAGTCAGGCATGGCCTACCCCATTACCAAAAAGCAGGTAAGGGTATTCTTGGGGACAGCAGGGTACTATAGAATGTTTGTTCCCAATTATAGTACAATAGTTGCTCACCTCACAAACCTGATGAGGAAATACAGGACAAATAAGGTAGCGTGGAACCCAGCCTGCGAGTAGGCATTCCAAAAGCTTAAAAGGGCTATGGTAGGACCCCCTGTGTTAGCCAGTCTAGATTACAGCAAATAATTTGTTGTGCAGGCAGATGCTTCAAACCACGGGGTGAGGGCTGTACTTAGCCAGGTTTCCTCAGAGGGAAAATAGCACCCAGTTGTATATCTCAGCCATAGACTCCAACCCAGGGAGAAATGTTATGCAGCTGTAGAAAAAGAATGCCTGGCCATAGTATGGGCACTGCAGAAATGTCAGCCTTATCTGTATGAAAGGAACTTCACTGTGGTTGCAGACTACAATCCCTTAACATGATTACATCATGCCAGCCAGAAAAAAGTTTATTAAGATGGAGCCTAGGGTTGCAGGCATATGACATGACAGTGCAGCACCGTAGTGGGGTCAGCATTGCCAATGCAGATGGGGTCTCAAGACAGGGTACAGGTTAATGTGTTCCCAGACAGGCCCATTTCTCTCAAGCAACATTTTTCCAGGGTCACTTAAAAACTAGCTTTAGTCTTCAAAGGGGGAGAGATGAAATTATATGAGGTAGTGCCATCTGTGCCAGGTTGGGTAGGGCAGTGCATATGTAACATATGCCAGACTATCTAGCTGGAGTTTTGTAAAGAGTTTTATATCATTTGACTATCATACTGATGTGTACAGATGCTTGTGTTAAAAATGCATTTGTAAAGTTGCTTGTGTTAAACATGTATCAGCAGTGGGTATGTCAGACAGTATTATTATTACTGATTAAATGTATATGTTTTAACAGAGAATTCTCGAAGGGAAGAGGTTAATCTCAGTCTGTCTGATTTAGAAAAATAGGTTGAAAATTAAACAGGTTGGTATAGGCCATAAAGATTTTACCCTACAGGTCTGATTGCAGCCAGAGACAAAAATATCTGGGGAAAACAGAACTAGGAATCTTACTGTATTGTCCTTAGGGGAGAACTAATTGCTAGTCAGAAAGGGTGGAAGTTTTTGAAATTGTTTTATAGCTTTCAGATGCTGCAAAAGATCTTAGCAAAGCTCTGGGTGTGTATTTTAGCACAGTTAGGTGACCAGTTATGATGTCATTCTATAACCAACACTGAAATGATTCTTTAGATATTAGTGAGAGATATGATGGAATTCTTGCAGCAGCACTTTTATCTTCCAGAACATGACAGGAAAGATCTCAGATATCCCACACAACTTCACACACCTAATCTTGCCTTGCTGTTGTAAGAAACTCAACACTCATCATCTTGCCTTGCTATAGTATGTAACTTAAGTATGGAACAGCAATTCTTTAGTCAGTCAGGAAAATATAGTCAAATTAGTTAAGTATTGTTTTTCTGCATCTGCGTGAATCTATCCAACTGTATTATTTTGTATATCTCTTGTGCTGTTTATTGTATATAGATATTCAATATTCTCAGGTTTTCTATTTTATTATTTATTATTAAATATTTCTATATCCTTCATTGTGGCTTGTCTTTTAGAGAATACTTTTAACATCTTAAGAGTACTTATGCTTATTTTAGCGACACTATGGCCGCTCCTGAAAATTTACCATTTGTATTAGTAATAATTTTTCTCAGTATAATTGGGTACCCTTGTAAGAGCCTTAGAGTAGCTGACTGGTAGCAGAATAATTACCTTATAGTCTGGGAAGAGGGGTCACTGCTGGCAAATGTGGGCCAGCCTTTCCCAGGTGTGTGTGTGTGTGTGTGTGTGTGTGTGTGTGTGTGTGTGTGTGTGTGTGTGTGTGTGTGTGTGTGTGTGTGTAAAAATCAAATATCCAAGTGTTATGTGTCAGCTACTTGCAACAGGGACACAGAACTCCAAAGTGGTCAGTGTGGAGTCTTGTTTGGGGCATGGAGAGAGACAGACAGTCCAGCCCCAAGTCTGGAGTGTGCTCCCTATGAGGCTCCTAGATTACTGGCCCAGACTAGGGACCATCACACATTATACCAAACATTAAGTGTATGTCCATCTCTTTTTATACTCACCCTATCACTCTCACCCTTCTTTGTGTGTATGTGCCTATAAGGCTGATGGATGTAAATGTCATCTCATGGCTTCTGCATACTTCATGACAATGCTGATAGATAATACCAACATGTTAGTTTGATTCAATAGGTTATCAGTGCTCCTGTAGTGTGCAAGGTTTCAAAATGTGCTGTAGGATTCCCTTTTTGTCATGATTGGGTGATGATCAGATGTATAAACTTGCATTTGCATCTTGTCAAGGATTATAACCCAGCAGTAGGGGATGCTCTTAAGGACTGCTTTCAGAGGTCTATTTCCTACATAGCTGTTGCCTATGTCTGTCTACTCTTTCTCCTACATAAGTATGATATGTCTGCCTATCAGGTAAACTGTAAGATGCACCACAATTGACATAACTGTCAAAAATCAGTTCCCACATGGCACCATTGTATTTCAGGAGTCTCACATTATCTTCAAAAGGAAGTATATGGATGTATTAATTATTGTCACTCTATATCTTCTCTATCCTTATCTCAAACAATTCATGCTACAGAGCAGGACATATTCTGATTGAGAAGACACTTCATACCAGCACACCATTAGGATGTTCATGAATGTGCTAGAACAGTACTTCCTATGCTCTCTAGAGCTCTGTCTCTGTCATCACCTCCTCTGTCTCATCAGAATATACTGTAGCACCTTTTGTAGGATGATGGATAAAATGTTCCTCTGATATGATGTGGAAACTGTCCTTACTGTGAATAAGCACACTGCACACACTTTCCAGGTTACCCAGCCCTACACAAATGCTTAGCATATATATGCTGAGTCATACTAATCATTTCAAAAGCTGTACCAGCCCTTGTCATTTGTAACAAGCTGTTCACATGATTAACTTGTAATTTGTAGTGAGGTCTTCAAAACAGCTACTAGTTGTAGAAGTGTATTGAGGAAGACCATACTTTAGTGCAGTTATAAATAGTCATATTTGCAGTCCTGGTCATATTTACTTAGCTAATGACATCCTGACACCATTTGTAAAAAAACAGAATCATCTTGATTTTAACCCTTGCTACCTGAGCACTGACCAGAAAATCACTGCTCTTGCACCCTGTGCCACAGAGAAAGCTAGACAGCAGATGTATTTTCCAGACTCAGTACTGTCCAGAGTGCTGATGGCCACATATTACCACCTGTCTGCGTGAAGGAAGGCATACTACATTAAACTACATTACATTTTTTTCTGGTTTCTTTAAGCTGAGAAAAATCTTTGTTCAGCACTTAATGTCACACAAACAGGGTAGATAAGGCCAACAGTTATCTATGTAATAAAACTTTTACCCCAACATTTCACAAATCCAAGTTAAATTCCTAAAATTTGAATCATATGTGCTAATACTTTGTAATCATCCACTCAAATCAGCTTCTTGGTGATGCACTTTGTGAACTGGTGCATAACATGTCTAACTCTGGTGGTTACCAGGCTGCAATCCTCCAATACATGGAAATTCATTCATAAACACAAGAGAAGAGCTCTGATGTGTGTTTGACTGAACACATACTTTCTGATATTTATGTGTGCCTTGCAGCAATGCACTTGCAAATGATATATCAGTACTTGGGCCACTGTTAAACAGATTCCAGAATTACATAGCTTATCTGCATTGTTACATTTGGTATGGGTTTGTTGTGACAGTGACAGTGTACATTGGTCATGCATGATCATATCCCATTGATATTGTCAGTAACTTGCATTAATGTAGACATACTTTCATCCGAATATGAAGACACATAATTTCATCACTGCACTACTGGTTTTTCCCAAGTCTGTGTGTGTGTGTGTGTGTGTGTGTGTGTGTGTGTGTGTGTGTGTGTGTGTGTGTGTGTGTGTGTGTGTGTGTGTGTGTCTGATCTACACAACATCCTGCAAAACAGGTGCATGTCTGTCTCACTTCTACAATATGCATTCATGACAGTTTATTTGACTTATGTTACCAGGATGTATTTATAAGTACTTTTGCAAATGAAGCTTACACAATCATATCACAAATTATGACTTTACACCCAAGCCTCACAAAAGTATATGTTACCTGCAACTCTATGATGATGTCATCCTCTATCTATAAAGTGCACTCTGACAGGGGTGACATGAGACTTTTGGAGTGGTGCAAGCATTAAGTATTGTGTTTTCTAATAAAGAAAAATCATCTAAAGGATTAATGGTATACCACAGCAACCATGAATAAGTACAGACAAAAATAAAAAAGTGGTAGACCAATGCACGACTGCAATAAAAGTATCTTGTTTAATTAAAGTAGGTAAGAGCTTTCTCAGCCGTACTGATCGCTTCACTAGACCATCACATAAAAACAAATAAAACAATGTGATTTATATACACATAATCAATATTACATCAGTTTCAAATAAAATAATATCAATTAAGGAACTTTAAAAACTTACGTTGAATCTACCCATTAACTCAGCACATCTCCACTCTATACATGGAGCAGAACGCACCATCCAACGTCATCGCGACATGGCAAAGCTAAAGCCTTAAAGGTCTATGCCCTACTACATAAGGGGCGCGCATACACATACAGCAGTTATATAAAATATGTATATTTATTTACATTAAATAAATCAAACTGCATATCTGACATCATCTGGGAAGCCCTCTCGATTTCGGGTCTATATTATATATTCTAACTTTCTAAACTTCGAATCCCATATGTTCGACAACATACGATTGAAGTTTAAAAGTTTGAATATATAATAAAACAAAAAAAAACTTACCTTAATGATGCAGGCAGGGGTGCAAGCCCCCCCCTGCACCTCCACACCCCCCCCTACTTAAATATACCAACTCTGAGATCGCACTTCAGTGCAGAAAAGGGAAATTCTCCCATTCTGCACCGAACGGCATCATTAAGTTTAACTTTTGAACTCTTGAAATGTCGATCATATGGTGTCGACCATATGACATTCGACATTTCAAGCGTTCGGAGTTCTAATAGGGACCCTCGATTTCAATACTGGCTTAACGGAACTATACCATTCAGGCTAGAACCTTTATCCTGCACTTTGATTTGTTAGTTAATGTAAATAAATATACACACACACACACACACACATATGTATGTGCCTACTTTGTTTGATAGAAAACACATTTCACTCCCTTACTATATATACTAACTCCAGCATCGCACTACAGTGGGGAACAGGGCATATACCTTTTTAGAAGAAATGAGTCTCAGTCAAATGAATTTTCATTGAAGTGAACTTTCAGTGAATTGTGCTCAAGCAATTCATTTTCAGTGAAATGAGACTTTGACTAAATGATTTTCAGTGAAATGTGTTTTCTATCAAAGTAGACCCATATATTTTATATAACTGTTGTATGTGTATGCACACCTCTTATGCAGGAATACAGGGTATAAGTAATATGTCCTATGCAGACTGCCTCAAGACACTATCCCTGTTTTCTGTCTTCTACATGCTGTTGAAGGGAGATCTATACCTGGCATACAGGGCATTGTCAGACCCCAGTCTGATGGACCTTCTGCATATCTGCAAAACAAACTGCACCAAAATTACTCATTCTAAAGACTTACACCTTGCCTGTGATATAAACAGGACCTGCTGGAAAGACAGGTATGTATCCCAGAGACTACCCCATCTCTGAAACAGGGTCCCCATCCATGTAAAGAAGAGTTCTTTCCTAGCACAATTCAAATGTAACTTGGACAATTGGATGGGGAACAGAAAATTCATCCCTGATTTAGCAGCTGTGTCTCTAATGGGGACAGGCAGCTTGTAAAAGTTTCCTGTCCCAAGCCCCTGCTTAGACTTATTAAGGGTACCAGAACTTGTCAGAGATTTGAAATGTATGACTACTCTTAAAAAGGCTAGCCTAGTAAACACTTATGAGCCTATGAACCTATTTGGCACACTGAGCTTCCACACATCTGTTAGGCCATACATAACTATTCTCTGGGATGCATATCCATTAGAATTTGACAGTGCAGACGTCCCTTCAAGGTGTTCTGCTAGATGCATTTCTAATACGTCTTTCTGTGTTGCACCCAATAAATACTCAGTTCACTGACAACATTGATGGCATGTGTTTGATTCCTGCAGGGAGGGATTGTGGCTTATGTGTTATGCAAACCTCTCACTCAGCAGGATTGTCCCCAATTTCAACTCCACGTTTAACACTGTTGCCCTTAACCCCTCGTAAAAGTGGTCACTTTTTGGGTAGGCATGGTGAATTCCCCTTATAAAATACTAACAATCATTACAAATGTACATGTCTGTCACTGCAGAACATGTATAATAAGTTGATATCACATATTCTGTCAGTGCCACAGGTTAATGGTTGTAATATTTTAAAAGTGCCCATGATTGTGCCTGTTTCTTTATACATTTGTCAAGGAGTCTGTTGCTATATGTCCCTGACTGGTTGAGAGCTATGGTGACAGTCATATTCAAGCAAGTCATTTTGCAGATCTTCAGAGTATGCAGATACCCCCTAATGTATGCACTGTCCTTGCTAATTGTCCTCTTCAGTGAGCATGTCAGTGATGTATATATCACAGTCATTATCCTCCATTGATATGCAACTTTCTGTGATCATTACATGTATACTATCATGTGTGTTCGTATCACAGTATACTAGCTCAAGTGGTGTAAACAGCAATATCTATCTACTTATGTGCATAATGTTATGTCACTTGTCTTGGAAGTGTACATACATTGGCATATACTATCTTGGGGACATTTCGATATTTATCATGCAGTTTTCCTCTTTATTCATTCCAATCATTAATGCCTGTGCACATTTTCATCAGCACACTTTTTCCTGCCCAGTGTACCTTTTCTTGTAGTTGCCTTTGCTGTTTAGCCTTCCCCTCCATTATTTCATTCTGCAAATAATTGTTTTAATGCACATGGCACTCAGTACATGTTTCTTTACTGTGTTTTTACTGCTGTTATTGCAGTATTTTCAACCTTGGTAGTTATTGTGGCTGTGTACACAATCTTACAGAGCAGGTTTGTTCATAACTTAAATGGTTCTTCTTTCTGTCATCATGCTGCTCTGCATGGTTCCTGGCCAGCAACATTGTTGCAGGCCATGGAACCTCGCTTGCATTTGTGCAAGTATGATGAGCAGCATGAATATGCAATTATCATTGCTGCTCATTGTGCTAACATGTAAAATTATCTGTGTAGGCTTTCAGCAAAGCATACATGGAGTTTATTGCATCCTCATGAAAGTCTATCACTGAAAAGGTGGCTAAATAGTTATTCCATGTGCAACTGAATGACTCACAGTAAATGAAGGAGGCAAGAGTTTGGTACAACAGCTAAAATAGGAGCTTTTATGGAGTCTCTCTAATAATCTGTATTTATGCAGTTGAAGGGTGCATAGGTCTCTTCATATCAAGCTCAAGCAAGGAAACCCCTAGCAATATTGCAACTTAAATTCAGAGAGGTCAGTTTCCAAAAAGCCTGACAACTGAAATTATTTGCGATTGTGGAGGCAATGGTCAAGTTCCTTCCTGGCTACTTTTGTGGATGTCATGCATCCAGTTAAGCTTTCCAAGTTTATCAGCATTGAAATGTTCAAACCAAAGCTTACTACTATCATGAGGTTCTCTGTTATGTTAGTGGTCAGCTTTTAAAGTTAGCACAAAGCTTTCAGATCTCATGATAAAGCAAGATGATTAACAGAAATACTTCTCCTGGTGGGAAGAGTCAAAGGGGTCTTCTAAACAGGACTTTGTAGTACTAAACCACTTGCTTCTACCAACTTTTCAGCGTATTAGTCTGCATGTCCTTTAGTCAACAGTGTGAACCCAGAATGGTTCTCCCTTTTATTGCCAAGATGTCCATCCACACCAAGAAAGTTAGCTTTCTCCGAGTAACACTGAATCATGTTCTAGAGAACTACAAGACCATGATATCCACCAAACTGATATGGAAATTGCTCCAGTCATCGAGCGAATGATGCTCCTCTGCCCACCTATCTGGCCAGTTATGAAAGTATAAATTATTCTATCAAAAACTGCCCCCTTTGGTCACACCCTACCAGTGTCTAGTTTATGGCTGACTCTCCAACCCCTCCTCATAAAATATGCAGGCATGCATCACCATCATGGGTATGCACAACTGGTATATCAATATGGTGCCTGTGTCCTCCTGTGACTATGTCAATGTCCTTATGGTAGGGTCATAATTTTAAAGACTCTGCTGCTCTTTAAGATGACTCAACAAGATTCAAGCTGACACCCCCAACATCCAAACTACTTTGCCCAAAATGACTCTTCTCCTCACAGTGTTGGGGATAATGGATAGCACAGGCTCTGTGAAGGGGGTCCATTTTGGTGCACTCTGTGTTATAAAAGATAGCATAGGCTGAAAGGCTGTATGAACCAGGAGGTTTAGTAATACAAAGTTTTGGCTGGGGCTAACCCTTTCACTTCATCAACCATTAGAAGACTATCAATACATCTTACTTCATCTGGAGCGCAGCTGTATGAGCTAGACATTAATAATCAAGACAAACTGCATGGTACCGATGATAGCATGATAACTCATAGTCTTCCAGCCCAAGGCCAATAGGTAGGGTTTTATTTTTTCACCTTGCTATTCACAGAACCTCAGCTCTGGAACATGAGAAAGGCTGAGAGGGTGACTTCAACTGTGGAATTTAAGGGAGGTTGTGGGTGACTTCAACTTTGGAGTATAAGGGAGGTTGAGAGTGTTTATAAAACATGGTGCTCATGAACATCCACTCTCAATTATTGTATCTGGGTGATAAATAATTGAACTGAAAAGATGTGATGTGTGGGCAGAAAATGAAAGCTTTGCCCTTAGGCCAACAGATGGTACTTTGTTTTGAACTGATTTTAGCACTTTACCATTGTAGGCTGCTTATAGTTTAACAAGCTTTAGTTATCCCCTGCTCCTCATTTTTAACCAGGTACTGCTCATCATTTGCTTAAATTATAGGATCTTCAAGTATATAACATTGAAATATGTCAGCAAATGTTGTGACAGTTTTACATGTTATTGTTGAGTGTTTCCTACTGCTTAGTTGTCTAGTTCTTCATTACAGTCACAACAAATGAATAAAAGGATGGATCACTGTCATTCTATCAACTAATCATTTGTTTGAAAAGAGTGTAACGTGTGGAAGTTTAAGTGAAGGTTTGGTCACCTATATGACTGATTTGCGTGTATCTAGTGTCAAAAAGAAGAACTTTGGTTGGAGAAGGTAAGTACTGTGATGCCAAAAGTTAGAGCATCAGGGGGTGAAAGTGTGTGTGTGTGTGTGTGTGTGTGTGTGTGTGTGTGTGTGTGTGTGTGTGTGTGTGTGTGTGTGTGTGTGTGTGTATCTGTATGAAACTGTTTGTGGGTTAGGGTTAGAGTAAAGGCTAATTTAGAGGACAGATTTATTGTTGTGTGGTTTTGTGCACCAGGCAGCACTGGTTAACTAGGGTATAACTATTCCCGGCTCCACAAAGTATCCTCTTCAATTTTTTCCCTTGAAACTAGACAAACTTTCAACTTAAGCACTCAAACCATTGATTTCTTAGCCTGGCACTTGCTCAAAACTCACAGCAAGCACTAATAAACCCTACCACTCGATCCCTCCTATACTGTACAGAAGAACAAGGCTCTGTATTCGACCTTACCAACCAATCAGTAAAACAGTTCACTGTACCTATCCAGGCATGTCCAAAGGGCAGTTTCAGGTGTACTCTCCAGTCCAGCTGGTGAATCTGGGCATTTTGAGGCAATATTACAACTGCCTCATGTACACAGACAACCCTCTCCTCCCACCACCAAACACTAATACATGCAAGAGATGCAATTATACAGCCAAACTGGAAGCTATGCTATCTCAACCCAAGACTGGATCAGACAGTCAAGAGGAGAAGGGAATTATTTGCATCACACCACCAGTCTCACATAGACGTTATAAACCAGTACCGGCAAAAAACACACAAATACATGAAAACATACTCGGAGACTCTAAATAAAAATCTGCAAAAGCAACAGAGACCTCCAAAGCAGACATCCAAGCAACCTCCACCCCCAAACCAACAAACCAAAGCATGAAACACATACTTCACAAAACCAGTGTGCCACGCAATCACAGCCCTTAAGGCAAAATAACATACCCAACACACTAGTAATAGGTGACTCGATAGTCAGGCACACTGACGTCCCACTCACTAGGCTGAACAAGGAGAAGGTTACTGTTAGCTGCCTGTCAGGTGCCAGGATCTGCCACATAACACAAGCACTCAAGTCACTCCAGAACAACTACAAATACTATTCTGTCATTGCCCATGGTGGTGTGAATGACCTGAGCCGTACCTCCCTGGCTACATGAAAAAAGACATGGAAGAGCTCTCTGACCACATAGCCCAGGCTGGTATGACCCTGACCCTGAGTAGAATCCTGCCCTCACCAAGAATTATACCATGGTATAAAGAAAAAATTATCAATTTCAACAATTGGCTAAGCTTCTGGTGTCATTCAAAGGGGATCCAGTGTCTGTCCGCCTGGGATGACATGCTCGACAAGCCACACTGCTTCACTAGAGATGGCTTGCACCTGTCACCCTTAGGCTTTTGAATACTGGCCAAGGCTCTTGCTACCCTCATAGAGCACCCCATCACTACCAGGCTACAACTCATACCATACATTTCAGCCACAGAACCTGGAACAAAATGCAAAAGATGGGGGCGTATCCATATTCATCAAGGATATCCACACCTCCAGGTTGGTAGCACAGCACGATGCTTCAGAGATCATCCACGTGCAACTAACAATGGGCAAAACCGCAATTCAAATTGTAGCTTGCTACAGATTACCCACCATGTCCCAGGACCCCCATTCCACATTTCTGGAAACACTGGGAAATATAAAGGTCCTACCAAACACCCTAATATTGGGTGATTTCAATTACCCAAACATTAACTGGGAGAACTACTCAAGTACTAACTCCCTTGGCCAGCATTTCCTAGAATTTATAAACTCAAACTCCCTTGATCAACTGGTCAACATCCCCACCAGAGGTGGCAACATATTGGACCTGGTCATCACCAACATGGGCGACCGGTGTTCCACACCGGAGGTCAACCCCTCACTGGTTAGATCTGACCATAAATGAATCACTCTGGACATCCACATTCCGCCCCCACACCCGGTCAAGGAAACCACCATGAAAAACTTAACAAAAGCAAACTTCACGTTACTTAAGACCGAGGTGGAAAGTTTCAAAGCCCCCATGCTAAAGGATAACACTGTCCAAGCTGAAAAATCCTTTACTAATGCACTCTATGGGCACCTACAAGAATGCATGGATCATGCTGTCCCAAGCAAAACCAAGACTCACTCCTCCAAGAAAAGGAAACCAGTCTGGTGGACCCCTGCAATAAACAAGCTATGCAATAGAAGGAGAAAACTAGTACAGAAAAGAGTAAAATCTCAAGAAGGGAAGGCATCCCTGATCAGTATCAGCAAGAAACTATGATCCCTCATAAAATCATCCAAGGCTAGCTTTGAAAGAAAAATTGTCAAGGACTCCAAAGATAACCACAAGGCATTCTTTAGCTATGTCAAGAATCTAAGTGGCAATTCTCAGATCTGCTCACAGTTAGTGTAGAATGGCACAAAATACACTGAACTGACCGATATCACCAACATCCAGGTAAACAGGTTCAGTGTAAATGTTACCCCCCCTCACCCCCAAATGGGCCCATAACCATACCAGAAGAATGTAGAGCCCCCAAAATTATAGACACTCAGGTTAAAACAGCCTTCTCCAAAGCCAAAAACACAGCATCAGTGGGACCAGATGGTGTCCCAGGCTGTGGCCTACACGAGCTCAAAGATGAACTAACCGCTCCCCTAAACACACTGTTCAAACTCAGCCTCTCCACAGCTACCTACCCACAGAGTGGCGCACAGCAATGGTTATTCCAATCTACAAAGGTGGAGCCAAAACAGACCCGGAAACTTTCGCCCTATAAGCCTGACCAGCTTGGTCTGCAAGGCTATGGAGCGCATCATCATGGAACTCATTAACAGAGACACTGGGAACCTCCAAACACCGGACCCTACCTAGTTCGACTTTGTTAAGAGCAGATCATGCCTCCTAAACCTGTTGGACTTCTTTGAAACAGTTACCAAGGCTATAGATGAGGGAAAGCTGGTCCGCACAGCCTACCTAGACCTCGCAAAGGCCTTCAACACCATTCCCTATTCTGATATTATAGACAAGCTAACCAGCCTGAACATAAACTCCTATGTCATGAGATGGGTTGCCAACTGGCTCACGTGCAGAACCCACATGGTAAGAGTTGCAGGAGCTAGGTCCGACTCTAAACCGGTTAGAAGTGGCATTCCCCAGAGCTCAGTCCTAGGACCCCTCCTGTTCGGCATATACTTCTCAGAGGTACAGGCAAGCACAGGAGGATTATGGCTGACAAAGATCATAGATGACTGCAAACTAGGGGCTATAATTGACTCTCTGGCTGACACAGACATCCTCCAAAAGGGTCTCATTGAGACAGATACCTGGTGTCAAAATCATGGCCTCAAGCTAAATGCCAAAATGTGCATAGTCATCCCCTTTGGAAAAAACAAAGTACCCACAACTTACCACATAGGTGGTAGTCCCCTAAATATGGAAGACATAATAAGGGATCTGGGGACCCAAGTAGATAGTAATCTCTCCTTCGATAATCAGATTGCCAAAATGGTTAGAAAATCCTTCTATTTGGCCCACCTAATCACAAAAGGGATCACATCCAGATCAAAAGAGGTCATTGTGCCCCTCTACTTATCACTCATCAGACCCATCATAGAGTACAGTGTCCCATTTGGGATGTACCTTACAAGACAACTGCAACAGCTGGAAAGACCACAGAAGTACCTCACCAAGAGGATCACTGGCCTCAAACAGATGCCCTATGCAGCTCGACTAAAGAAACTCCAGCTGTACTCGGTTGCATACCGCCTACTCAGAGGTGATCTCTGCCTGACATACAAGGCCATGTCCAACCTAGAATTGATGGACATGCTCCACCTAAAGAAAACCATATCCCCTCGAGCCACATGCTCTAGGGACCTAAACCTCACCACAACAATAAATAGGACATGCTGGAGGGATAGATTCCTGTCCTAGAGACTTCCCATGCTTTGGAACAAGATTCCAATCTACATTAGGCAGAGCTCCTCACTAACACTCTTCAAGAGAAACCTTGACTAGTGGATGGGAAACAAAATGTTTGACCCGGGGATCACTTCCGTAGCTCTGCTGGACAGAGGCACAGGGAACTAATCTAAGGGGGCGGTGAAAGCCAACACATTCTGGCTAGGCTTACAAATGCCTTCAGGCAGATAGCCTAGTACCTACCTATGAACCTATAGTATCTGTTGTGCATGTATGGCATTGTTTGTGGTGTGTATTTATGGAATTGTTTGTGGTGTGCATTTGTGGCATTGTTCATGGTGTACATCTGTGATATTGTTTGAGGTGTGCATCTGTGGTATTGTTTGTGGTGTGCTTCTATGTGTGTGTGTGTGTGTGTGTGTGTGTGTGTGTGTGTGTGTGTGTGTGTGTGTGTGTAACTGTTTGTGGGTCAGGGTTAGAGTAAAGGCTAGTTTAGGGGACAGATTTAGTGTTGTGCATGTGTTATATTTGTTGTGCACGTATGGCATTGTTTGTGGTGTTTATGGAATTGTTTGTGGTGTGCATTTGTGGCATTGCTCATGGTGTGCATCTGTGATATTGTTTGTGGTGTGTGTGTGTGTGTGTGTGTGTGTGTGTGTGTGTGTGTGTGTGTGTGTGTGTGTGTGTGTGTGTGTGTGTGTGTGTGTGTGTGTGTTTGTGGGTCTGAGTTACAGTAAGGACCGGGCTATGGAGACAGATTTACTGTTGTGCAAGTGTGGTGTTTGCAGTGTATGTTACTAAAAAGATTTGTAAGGCAAGGCACAGGGTTTAGGGTAGGGGCAAGTGTAGGTTTAGGGTCAGGGTTAGCTTGCATTAGTAAAACCCTTTCTGTAACACAACCACTATTCAAGCAAATTTGGTCTGAATATAGTGTTAGGGTTTTGACTCACAGATAGCAAAATGAATATTTTTATTTTCCTTTTGTTTTTCTTTTTTATGTTCGCTGCTTTGTTTTTTGTTTTTTTCATAATGCAAGCATCAATCAGCTTGCATTCAATGCGTTTTCATTTTGATGAAAAGCCATATAATTGTAAGAATATATTAACATTTTACCTGCTTTACAAGGTAGTGTGCTAAATGTACTGTTGGATTTAGTCTTTTTCCATAGTAGTGCAGTGAGACAAGACTTTCCTTTGGGTAACACTTTTCAAACCTGCTCTTTGGGAAGGTTGTAGATATAATAATCACTGTTGCTTATTTTCAATTCTTCTTGTCTTGGGACACACCTTACTAGAAGATATAAGTAACACTCCATAGATCAAGATTAGCTCTCTTACAAATTAATCTTTCTTACTCTTTACTTGATACAGCATGTTGTAAACAATTTCTCTCCCTTTTAACCTGGCATATCAGTAGGTCTACAAGTTCTTCTGGGGTAATTTTTAACATGACCTATAAGGGAATGATAAGGTTCTTGTTTGGATGAACAGGGTAGAAAGACTGACCTTGAAGTAGCCGTGACTCCCCGTACTGCTGCTCCTCTCCTTGGTGAGCACTGCAGGCTTCATACACGTCTTAAAGCAGATACCCTGGAATGTACACAGAAGCAGCTACAATATTAAAAGGAAGGCTATAGCCAAGCTTTGTGAGTAGGACAGGGAGAGTACCCTGCTACAGGAAGCTAAACTTTAGAAAAATGTAGTAAGTAGCAACTGACTATATACATGTTAGGGATGGGGTTTGGTAACAAAAAAAAAAAAAAAACTCCTTAGCAAGGGAGTTGCTATCTTAGGTAAACAAAACTGAGGTAGGAGCTTATCTCTTTAACATATGATAAGTGGGAAGATGATTTATGGTAAAGCTATGCACCTGACAAAGGAAAATGATCCTTATCTCTTTGTATGATCCTTTTGTTTAATCTCTCCAAGTCCTTTGGGTTTCTAATACAGTCTCAAAGCAGATGACCTGCTCTTCTTTAAATTCTTCTTCAGTGAAATGGATTCTTTTAGCAGTTGAACATCAACAGAATTAATTTTATGCAGTAAGATAATATAACACTTACAGATAACTTTATTTAAACAGACAGGCAGTTGTACGCTAAAAGACTATAAAATTTAATAAAAAAGAAAACCACAGGGTAAATGCTTTCGCACCTAGAAAAGTGCTTCCTCAAATCCAACTAAAACAATAATAAAAACACATTTATATACTAATGTTATAGACCACAACACAGGTTTTAAAGGTACAAAGTCATTAAGACCTTTACGTTTTGTTGCTTGCAAAATAAGTATCCATTTAATCTCTAAACATTCTGTGGATGTTCTTATATCACCCCCTCTCAAACCAATTCTATCAAGCTCTAAAACCATAAATTTAAAGCTATGTTCTGAGCGAACTTCAAGAATATGCTTAGCTAAGGCATTCTTGCTGTCACCTCTCTGAATACTATAAGCATGTTCTTTAATACAATCTCTTAAAAATCAATTGTCTTTCCAACATAAAACGATGAGAGACATTGCATATTGCTAAATAAACTATATTAGCTGTATTACAGTCCACATACAACTTAAATTAAAAAACATGACTATTATCAGGATGAAAAAAATGATAGTCACACTTTATATATTTCCATATATTGCATCCTCTACATGGTAAGCTCCCATACCCTGAGGTGCATCAGTATTGTTGCAAACAGACTTGTAACATATAACATTCTTTCAAGAGATTTACCATTCCTGAAGGTGAAACTGGGTTGATCACCCAACAATTGCTTACTACTAGAACCAGACCATTTTTTTTCTGATGTTGCTGTGCCCTCAGCTATGGCTTATGAGCAGGTGAATTATGTAAGAATGTGTACCACATACTCTAATGTCACCCAACAAATATGTAGTATTATTAAAAAACATTGGAGAGTTTTGATGTCTGTTAGTAAATGTAAGCAATTGTTGGATGATCAACCACGTTTCACCATCAGGAAATGATCCCTTCATCCAAGGCTAGCTTCAGAAAACAAACAATGTCAGGTTTAAACTTCAAAGTGAGGTCTAGGATCAATTTTTTATAAAACAATTATCAGAAAGTTGTTTATATGCTTCTGAAGAATACATGGTCCAGTTACAAACCACCACAGCCCATACCTCTCAATTTGAAATCATAAAAAAATCTGAACAAAGGCACATGAAAAATAGGTACAAATCTGTACGCTGATTAACATAAAATTCGCATACATAGTTATGTAACCCTGCCCACTCTGGTGGAATTGTGGAATAGCAACTTTTAAATGCAAATCAAAGACCAGACAAAATATTACACACAAAATTAACAGAACAATAGTGTTTTATTTAAATTAATATTTGAACTTGCGCAAACTGCAAAGCTAAAATGCAATTTTCTTTTATAAAAATAAAAAAATAACTGCTTCATCCTTCTACAACCAGAAAATAAATGAGTTGGATTTAAACAGAGGAAATCAGCAGATAGGTAGATTTATAGATTGAGTGCTTTTTGGCAAATGCAATCAGTTCTTTCAAAGCAGAGAAGTGTAGCAATTAAATGAATTCAGTAAATGTAATAATATATGGATTTAGCTAACACTAGGAATACATTCAATACAATTTCTACAAAGATCATCATTATGAAACAATATTTTCTATGGAAACTATTTAAGCATCTATTGCAGAACTATCCATACAAAACATTAACTTAAAAACTTACATTTAGACTCCTGAACTAACATTGCCTTTAGCTGTTTTTAAGAATGACCATCTACACATAAAGTGCCTACTGCCCTTGAAGGATAAATTGCCTATGTTACATTAAAAAATGATAAGTTAGTAATAATGTAATAGGGAATGGATGGCAAACTGTACAGGTTCATAGTTACTAGGTATCTCCACCAAAGAGGACATTCACAGGACTGCTAGGTATCTCCACCAAAGAGGACATTCTCAGGACTGCAGCATCCACCACCTTTAAAAAGTACATCAGCAATCCATCTACATACTGTGGGAGTAGAACCCACAGCCTTCTGCATCAAAAGCAAGGGTACTACCTGTTGTGCTACTAACAACACGAACAGACTTGGCATAAGTAGCAGTAAACTTCTCTCCCCCTGAAGAACTATGCAGCACAAGAAATCTGGAAAAAGACAAAATGTATTGGGGGGGGACAAAGGCCCCAAACCAGGGACACATTTTAAACATTGCTTGTATAATGTTAGAAAGTTGCTAGAATAAAAGGTTTTGTGTTACCATGTGTTTCCTGAAAGATAGGAAGACTGAAACTTAGATGGCTATCATTATTTAGTGAATTCAGTTCTCAGTGGTTTTCCAGAAAACCACAAATTTTAAGAGGAACAGACAAAAAGTATGACAAACATTCCAGGCATTCTGTGAAAGGTCTTAACTACTTGAATCACAAGTGGTGTATGGGTAGAGAATTTAGGCTCTTGCGTACAGAGTTTGAGTAACCCCAACCACCAGTTATACCCAACTGGGACATTTTACACATACATGCATATACACACACACACACGTCTCTTCACCACTTGTCTCCCTCACACACACACACATACACACACACACACACACACACACACACACACACACACACACACACACACACACACACACACACACACACACACACACCTCTCCACCCTTGTCACACACATCTCTCCATCTCACACACACACACAGGTATCTCTACCACTTTTTACATACACACACACACACACACACACACACACACACATCTTTCCACCACTTGTCCACACATGTCTCTTCAACACCTGTCACCCACACACATCTCTCCACCACTTGTCACAACCACACACACACACATCTCTCCACCACTTGTCACACACACACACACACACACACACACACACACACACACACACACACACACACACATACACACACACACACACCTCTCCACCACTTGTCACACACACACACACACACACACACACACACACACACACACACACACACACACACACACACACACACACACACACCTCTCCACCACTTGTCACACACATCTCTCCACCACTTGTCACACACACACACACACACACACACACAGACACACACACACACACACACACACACACACACACACACACACACACACACACACACATCTCTCCACCACTTGTCACACACACACACACACACACACATCTCTCCACCACTTGTCTCACACACACACAGACACACACACACACACACACACACACACACACACACACACACACACCTCTCCACCACTTGTCACACACACATCTCTCCACCACTTGTCACACACACACACACACACACACACACACACACACACACACACACACACACACACACACACACACACACACACACACCTCTCCACCACTTGTCACACACACACACACACCTCTCCACCACTTGTCACACACACACACACACACACACACACACACACACACACACACACACACACACACACACACACCTCTCCACCACTTGTCTCACACACACACACACACACACACACACATCTCTCCACCACTTGTCACACACACACATCTCTCCACCACTTGTCACACACACACACCTCTCCACCACTTGTTGCACACACACACACACACACACACACACACACACACACACACACACACACACACACATCTCTCCACCACTTGTCTCACACACACACCTCTCCATCCAGACACACACACCTCTCCATCCACTTGTCACACACACATCCACCACTTGTCACACACACACACACACACACACACACACACACACACACACACACACACACACACACACACACCTCTCCACCACTTGTCACACACACACACACACACACACACACACACACACACACACACACACACACACACACACACACACACCTCTCCACCACTTGTCTCACACACACACACACACACACACACCTCTCCATCAATTGTCACACACAAACACACCTCTCCACCACTTGTCACACACACACACACACACACACACCTCTCCACCACTTGTCACACACACACACACACACACACACACACAACTCTCCACCACTTGTTATACACACACACCTCTCCACCACTTGTCACACACACACACACACACACACACACACACACACACACACACACACACACATATACATCTCTCCACCACTTGTCACACACACACAAGTCTCTCCACCACTTGTCTGAAAATCAATAGAATAACAATAACACACTTTAATGCAGCAGCAGTCGGTCCCACACACACTCTCCCAGTACACATTCATAAGAAAATCAACTCCACTTGTCTAAATAGCGGATCTAGAGAAAACAGCACATAAGAATGGTAAACTGTAAAATCAATGTCTCTCCACTTGTCTAAGCAGCAGATCAACGTAGCAAGAAAATATCAGTCTCTAACAGCACATAAGACAAACACCACTAATTTGAAATGCAGCAAGAAAATTGCACATAAGACTGGTAAACTGCAGTCCAAAGGACTGCCCCTCTTGCAACCCCCCCCCCCACTACCACCACTAGCTCACAGTCTTTTCTTTTGCCTTACCTGGAGGAGCCAGTGCAATTTAAACCCGCAGAGCAGTAAAGTTAAAAATTAAGTAGTAATAATTAATATTTAAATTAAACACAGCAGAATGATGTTTCTGGACATGTTTACATAATGCATTAGACAGGCGGCCATTTCTAAATTTCGGGATGATGTCTTCAGGCTGGTGACTAATTATAGTAGTAGTAATATAGAGTTTTTCAAGTGTCTTATCCACAAACACTGGGACATCCTTATGGCAGTTAACAAAATATCTGAGTTAGTGCATGTTGTTTATTTTCTTACAGAAGAGGAAAAAGTATTGATAATTACTTTAATCATCATAAAAACGTGTTAGACATAAAATGGACACACACAACAATAGATTGCATCCCTGTGGTGGGTTGCCAACCATGTGGGCATTGTTCTGCATGTAACCATGTTTTAAAACAAAACAATTTATGTTTAGGAATACCCCCAAAGTTTTTGATATCCTTTGTTTTGGTACTTGCTGTTCTGACTGGGTAGTTTATTTAGCTACTTGCATATGTTCAGCATTTTATGTAGGACAGATGTCCAGACAACTTAAAACTCAGATTTTTGAGCATATGGATGACATTAGAAATGGCCACCTGTCTAATCCATTATATAAACATATCCTGAAACATCCTTTTGCTGTGTCTAATTTCACTATTATTGACAGGATTAACCTAGCTTCATGTAATAAATTAGGTTGGCATGGTATCCTGAATAATAAGAAATATTCCTGGACCAGATTGGGGGCTTTATTTTCACTGGGGCTCAATAAAGTGATGCTATGTCTTTAAATGGGTGGTGATTCTCTAATGGCTTTCTATTACTTGTATACTTAAATGCGGCATTGTTGTTTAGAACTTTAACACTGATGAAGGCATGGAGTTGCCGAAACTGGCCTGTTCCTTAATGAAATAATATAGCTGGGTTTGCTGATTTGAAGCACTGGCTGCTGTTGTTTAGATTCATCATTCTGCCTTTGCACTTGCTGTACCTACACAGACTTTGTATTCAGTATTTGCGTACAGCTCAGAAAGCAGCTTGCTGCTAACTCAAGACTTACTGCACTTGTGAAAAATGATGTTTTAAAAATCACTTTCCCCTTACATTGTATGCAAAGTTATGCATGCATCTTGCATAGTACACAAATGTTCATTACCTGCCTTTGTCTAGTAATTCATCAAACTATGCTTAACTTTGTTTGCATTTAACATTTGACCTGCTGTACCAGAGCCATGTTATTAAAACTCACCATAGGCTTCATAAAGTGTACATTACAATATAAAATAACTTTACTTCTAATAGTAAATGTAGGCAATAGTAACATAACTACTACTAATATATTTTTGCATAATTAACTATATTTCTTCTGTAGAAATTATCCATATATTCCCAAACTTGTGGACTATGTTTATTTTCTTCATTAAGATAACTGATATGCCAGATAATTATTACTTCCTCACTCTATTGTTCAAGCATATCACTGATTTTCTACAGTTTCCTTAGATATTGGCAATCTTAATAAACATTTATCTTAATTTTCTTTAATACAAATATTAATGAGAAGAAATGTTATTTTGTCCAGACCCTATTTTATCTACTTTTTTACTATGTTTCCAAAATTAAGAGAAAATAAAAAGAAACAGAACCCTCATATGATACTAATCTTATTATGTGTCACAAGAGTGGTTAATAATTCAGTAGATTCTAGTTAAAACTCAAAAAAAAATATTTCTCCATGTAGTTAACCCTCACCATATACTGCAGTATTTAAAAAAACTAATTTTTACTCAGCATATAAAAATAACTGCCCACAAAAACTAATGTTTTTAGAAATCATCAAGGTTTCATAACTCATAATTATCACAAGGATACTCATCAAAATGCAAAACCAAGGAGGTGGTAGACATGGCAGTTAGAAAGTAATTTGGGTTTAATGAGGTATAAGCGCTTTTGCGTTCCTTCCACAATACTTCTTCAGATATAATAAATATCTCAAAATACTGGTATTTAAGTCTCTATAAACCAATAAAAATACTAGGAGTAGTCACATGACATATTAAACAAGTACCTGACTCTTCAGTTATACTAGTCACCTGACCTAAACTCCAGCTTGCAAAATCCCAAATAGCACATTCATCATAAAAAAACAAACATACAGCATTCAGCCTATGATGCAAAGCTGAAAAGCTGGTAAAATTAACATATAAAGTTCCTGAATAATATATACATGTATGTTTATATATAACAAACAGTTCTCATACTATCAAAAGCATAATCATATTAATAGCAGTCAGACATCCCTAATGGAAGTCATAAGAACTAACAAATAAACATATACAAGGCTGCTCAATGACCCCTTCAAGATGTAAACATAAGGCCTGCATCACTGTCATTTCTGTTTACATTTCTATGACCTTTCCATATAAAAAACAACAAAATTTGTAAAAAGCAAGATAAATAAGAAACTCTTATATAGACACCCCCACAGTTTTACTAAGCACATCTTGTCATAAATCGACAAGTTTATCCACTGTAAATGAATCAGTATACTAATGCCTTTTCAAAGTCAACTATTAAAGTTTATGCATACAGGTCTGGAAGACACGGATTGGCTCAGTGAGCATAGACTAATAGTTAAACCTTCCTGCTATCCAACATGCTCATTGCACATGAACAAAATTATATTCTAATGTTTACTCACCAAAAGCTCCACTTTTATGCATGAGTTCCTACAAACTAATTGCTGAATGAGTGTAAGCTTCCTTAGGTACAAAACTACCTGGGTTATAAACAGCATTCAAAAGGAGAGTCTCTCTCTGAATTCATTACAGGATAGCTAGTGTAACTAGTGTCCTCTAGTGCTCAATGAAAATATGAGTCAGTCTCACTGAACTAACTGAAAAATTGCTCATATAATGCAAAAAAAATACTAGTGGATGAACTAATGAGAAAAAAAGAGTGAAAAAAAAAGAAAAAGGAAAGAGAATGCTGTTTCTTATTTATCTTGCTGTTCTTATTATATACAAGACTGTTGTTGTTTATATCTACGTGAACTGACTGTTTAACTTGATTTTGAAATGGCATGTGTATTTAAACTCATTTGAAATAGACATATTTGTTGATTAGTTACAAGTTATATTAAATGGAAGCCATGGGGGTGAGCACATAAGTATTTTTTACAAACTTTGTTGTTTTTTATATGGAAAGGTCATAGAAATGTAAACAGAAATGGCACGGTGACACAGTTCTTATGTTTACATCTTGAAGGGGTCATTCAGCAGCCTTGTATGTGTTTATTTGTTAGTTCTTATGACTTCCATTAGGAGTGTCTGACTGCTACTAATATGATTATGCTTTTGATAGTATGAGAACTGTTTGTTATATATAAAAATGTATGTATAGCTTATTCAGGAACTTTGTATGTTAATTTTACCAGCTTTTCAGCTTTGCATCGTAGGCTGAATGTTTTATATTTGTTTTTTATGATGATTGTGCTATTTGGGATTTTGCAAGCTAGAGTTTAGATCAGGTGATTGTTTATATGTCATGTGACTACTCCTAGTATTTTTATTGGTTTATGGAGACTTAAATACAAGTATTTTGAGATGTTATTTTATTGTATCAGAAGAAGCATTGTGGAAGCAACGCTAAAGCTTTTATACGTCATTAAACTCAAATTACCTTTTAACTGCCGTGTCTGCCACCTCCTTGGCTTTGCCTTTTGATTACGTTTTGTACTAGTAGTTGGTTTCATCCATTGATGTGGTAAGATTTTTTGTGACAAGGATACTCATGTCTACAAATAAATATAATTTCTAACAACACGTTTACATAATTGAGTAATATGCCTCATACTTTCAGTGATTACCATTAGAAAATGTAAATATCAGTTGCTTTCCCAGAACATACACCCATTTTATTGTATCATATTTGTACACTGAACAAACTTTCCAATGACTTTAGTTTAATGAACATACCTATATTACTGCCCAGTCTACACAAGCAAGTAAACATTTTCACTCCATCCAGTTTTCCCAAGTGCTTTATCAGGACTGTCAAAAGTCAGTAACTTAGCATTCCATAACACCATTAGAATCGCCAGAAAAGACTGTTTTTATGTAAATGTTCTGCACTTGCACTCCCTTATGGCTTTAATAAATCTCAAACAATGTTTCACTTTCATTCTGGAGTAATCATGTTTCACCAATACATGCCTCCCAGCCACTGATAATTTTCTATCTGTTGCCACAGCTTCATTTTTATAGCACATCAAAAACATGTAAAAATTGGTCTAATTTTCTCATATTGAACTTTTGAGTCTGATCACAAGTGGCATCTCATCAAATCCTGCCTGATCAGCTATGTTGACTTTCATATATTGCAGCAGATCGTTTTTTTCCTCACCTTCCAATACACCATATGGTCTCAAGTTTCACTTTCTGGTCTTATCCTCATTCTAGTTAAATGATACTCTGTTCCATTTGTTTTCCTGTATCAAATGCCTTACACTGAAGCTCACACATTCACTGCTTAACTGGCTCAATATCTACATACTGGTCAATCAGACATGCCACTTCTCCCATTCAGATAACTCCCTGTCATCTCATATACACTGCCAGAAATCAAATTCCATGGCTCAGTCCTTATGGTTTTCAAACTACTGTTGACCTCCACAACAATCAACCTTAGAACTTTTCGTGCCTCTCTGCTCACTGAATGCAAAGTGTTATGGCCACTCCATTCCATCTGCCAAAGAACTTTACTTTGAAAATAATCCAGTTCTACCCCACATTTCATTTCTTTTGTCATCAATCATTAGCAAACACCTTTACTCTTTGATTTACCAAGAACGCATTCAGTAAATTACTTTTACTATGTATTTTAGTAGTTTTGTCTTCTAAACAAACAGAGCAACTTAGGGAAAAAACAAATTCACTGAGCACCATTCGTATGCATCCTCCATCTTTCAGAAGAAGGTAGTTGGTGCTGATTAGAGAACTAGCGGAAGTGTTATTGATACAAGTTTGCAAGCTGTTATCAATACTGTTAATAAACAATAATTTACTCAGGCTGTAGATGCATTTTGTAAAACAAAGGTAATACCAAATGCTTTACAATGGCAACATTTGGTTCTAGGGATATTGGTCCAGAGATCATACTGTGAAACTGCCAGTGTATTCTAAAACTGTATAAAATGTCCCGTACTAAGAAATGGAGCTACGGCTGTTTATAATTAACATGTTGCACTACCTTAGAGTTAGTGTGCTCCATTTCTCCTGTTAAAATGCATTTAGAGCATTCTTAATTCACCTTCCTTTATTTTATGTTATGCATTTATTTTTTATTTGTTAACCAGTCAAGTGAGTTAGACCATGTACCTTTTTCAGCCACAACCTGGGCTATAAAAGAAGGACAATTAAAGGCAAGACAATTACAGTACTGAATGTATTACAGTAATTAAAAAATACATAATAACATGTAGTATTGTACATATAGTATTATATATTGATGACCTGATGTCACAGTTTTAACAGTTAAAAACACATAACGCACAGTGCTGTACTTATGGTATTATATGTCAATTATTCTGAGAAATTATCAAATGTTTTAAACATCTTCCATCTCTGCTATCATAACCTTAGTATGCTTAAATGTACGTACAACATTTATAACATAAATATCTTAGTGTTGAATTTGTTGCCATTCTATAGTTATCATATATAAATACATGTTCCATTTACAAAAAAATTGTAAGATATTGTGTTGCCTTTCTCTAGTTATTATTTTCAGACTCTGCAGATTACAACTGGACTGCGGTGGTGGTGCTGCAGTAGCGTTGTTGCCTCACAGTAAGACGTTGTCCCGTTTGATTCTCAGCTAGAGCGTCTTCTGTGTGGAGACATGCGTGAATGGGCGTACCTTCGTTGAAGGTTGTGCGTCAGGGCCAGCAACTCGGCATGTAAAAATCTACTGCCAATCATTAGCGGACCGGAGTTCCGCTGTGGCGACCTCTAACCGGGAAAAGCCGAAAGACACAACAACAGATAACAACTGGATATGGCTCTGCTTGTGCAGTGACAGATGACACCTCAGAAAGTCTAACCTAGATCTCTTTTGTATTTTCATTAATTTTCATCAGTAAGATGCTTTTTAAGTGGTCTGTTAAAGTTTTGTAATTTATTTACTGGCTTTAAGCTGCCTGGCAGCTTGTTCCAACATGCTGTGGCAATTTTTGTTTAGGCACTCTGAGTGGTACTTAATTTGAATGGAGGTCTAACCAGTCAGTCACTCACTAGTAAAGATCAAATGAGACATAAGGCTCTGTGTTAGTGAGAACAAGCAGGTCCATGAATCAATTAGGATGGTAGGGCTTGATAGTTAATTCAGGAGAACTAAAAAAAAAAAAAAAAAAAAAAAAACAGATGCACTATAGTCTGAAATTTGTTCTTGCCCCTTATCAGTATGGTTATTTAGGGCAATTTTTGAAGATGCTGTTGTAACAAATGTTATGTTATGTTAGTTACATAGAAATATACATCTCATGTTAGTGTACTGTATATCCTGTGAGCTACATGTGCCTATACACTTCATCTGTATTATAATGTTACACTACTGATTCATACTCATAAGGCATGAATATTGCAATACGCACTAATGTCACACACCCACTGCCACACTTCCTTGTCTATTGTAAGCAAATATGGTTTAACAAGCATGAAGAGGCATACTTAGTACTAGTGGCAAGCCTGTGAGACTTATTACCTTATTCACAAGTGGTGCTGAAGTATGCAAAAGTTGGCTCTGTGGAACTGAGTTCCTGCAACATACTCAAGGGAAATGTCTGGATTGAAACAGCCAAAACTGTATCCCAGGCATCTGGCATCCCAAAAATAAGGATAAATGACACAAACTGGGGATAGTCACATATATCAGGGAGGCAAGACATGAGTGAAAAGACCCACCACTACAATTAGATATGTAATCACTTCAGATACTGCAAGTACAAATGTATTACTGCATTGTGTAAAAGACTGTAAATAAGGGGAAGATGGAACATATTACTTTCTAAAGTAAATTTATGGAACGTTGCGATGAAGGAGCATTAAGAACTGACGGAGTTATGGTGGAATCTGCTATAGCAGTTAATAGCCCTGATACAGCCCATACATCGAGTGTATCCACTCCAATGAAACAACAAAAAACAGATTTTAAAAGTAAAAAGCAAGCGGAGATATCGGCTTTTTTACCATTTCGGTTGAAACAGCCGGAAAAAGTAATAATTCGGCAGCTGCAGCAGGAGAAGAACCTGAATGTAGCAGTACAACAGCAGCAAGGAACGCAAGGGGCGAAAAGAAAGAATGACAGCCCAAGACAAGCCAGCAAATTACCTCGCAGATAACTACAGTACTTCCAGTTATTAAAGAAGGTACTTTAAATTTAACTCAGTACTATTTGTCTGAGGAACACTATAAACTCTTAAGCAAGGGATTGAAATTTATACCCTATGCTATGGACAATATGGTGAACGCTATTATTGATCTTAGATTATTTACCAGAGGTATAATGCTTAAGCTGTTATTTGCAAACATGAGTTCTACTGAAATGTGTTATAAAAAATCTAGTACCTTCATACCGCAGCTATCACCAGTGTTGTTGGCATTTACTAACATTGTTGAAATTGAATTAAGGTCATTATATGCAAAAAAATGCAATAAAACAATGAAATATAATTTGACATATGCCGAATATCAAGCATTGTTAGAGTTAAAAAATGATAAGGATTTAATTATAAAGCAAGCAGACAAGGGTGGGGCAACAGTACTTATGGATAGAAGTTTTTACAATACAAAATTTAAAAACTTCCTTTCAGATGTTAATACATTTAAACAGATAACTTTTGCAGAAGTAAAGAATCAAATAATGCAAGTAAATATGGCTGTATACGATATGCAGTTAAATAATGAAATTACACTGGATTTATTTAACTATTTTACTGTACCATGCCCTAAAATCCCACAGATATACGGAATTCCGAAAATCCATAAATCACTGCATGATCCCCCGCTGAGACCCATTGTCTCAGGTAGAGGATGGGTGACCGAACCCATCTCAAAGTATTTACAGAAAGAATTAGCTAAATTACTACCTAGCTGTAATAGTATTATAAAAGATACTAATGATTTTTTAAGTAAACTTAACACATGGTATGGTCTATCAAGAAGTGAATATATATTGGTGACATTAGATGTGGAATCACTGTTCACAGTCATTCCGATAGATTATGGTATTGAAGCCATAAGGAGATTATTATTAATGGATCCCACCAAGCAACCATGTGAAATAGAAAAACTATGTTTACTTCTAGATCTGGTGTTGACTAAAAACCTGTTTATATTTGATGGTACTCCTTATAAACAACTAACAGGAGTAGCAATGGGGACTTCGGTGGCTAATACATTTGCAAATCTTGTGTTATATTATTGGGAGAAAAAATATATACTAAGTGATAACAATGCACATAATATATATGTTAAAAGCTATGCTAGGTTTGTGGATGACTGTTTTTTTGTATGGGAAGGAACTGAAGAGAACCTGCTGCTATATTCATCTTATTTGAATAGTACGACTAATTTTTTAAAATTTAAAATGGATTACTCTAGACAAAGCATTGTGTTTTTAGATGTGAAATTGTATAAGAATAATGAAAAGTTGGAAACAAGAATCCATAAGAAAGAAGTACACACAGTAAGATATTTGAAAAAAGTGAGTATGCACCCCCCACATATATTTAAGGGAATTGTTAAGTCACAGATGGCTAGGGTGAGCAAATTAACAACTAATAATAAAGAATATGAAGTTGAAATAGCTAAAATGAAGGATGAATTCATAATGAATGGCTATAATGTGACTATTGTAAATAACGTCATGGAAGAAGTAAATATAGGTAGACAAAATACATTTAAACCAATATTTAACACATCTTCCACTCAAATTGAATATTTAAACACAATACAGAAGATAGGGCATGAAGAACAACAAAAAAGTAGATATGTTATGACATATAATGGGTATACATATCAAATTATTAATATCATTGAAAAAAACTGGCCAATATTGATGGCAATGCCAGAGGTAGAAAAATTAATAGGCCCTAAGCCTAGATTTGCATACAGAAATCACCAATCTATAAAGAATATACTATGCTATAAAGACTTTAGAGAAACTTGTAGCTCAAAGAAGGATAAAGTGGGTACTTATAAATGTCACAATTGTAGTTGCTGTAAGGATATACTTGAATCAGATTATGTGTTTAAACATCCAACTACAAACAAGGAATATAAATTCCATGTAACAGCAACTTGCAATACAAATAGACTGGTGTATCTTGCTACCTGCACGCACTGTTATGCATTTTATATAGGAAAAACCACTAGGCGGCTAAAGGACCGTATTATAGAACATAGGTCAGAAATTAATAGAAAAATACAAACAAATGCCCTTTATAAACATATTATGGAATTTGAAACCCATAATTTCAAATTTAGAGTGGTGGATATAGTTGAACAAAGTTTAAGAGGGGGTGACATAAACAATGCCATTGAGTTAAAAGAACTAGATTGGATAATCAGGTTACAGGCGGATTCAACTCCTGGTCTCAATAGTGCAGTAAGCATAAAACCTGTTTTAGTTAGAAAACAACTAGAAATAAAATGACATCTATTAAATGTATATATATGTAAGTTGTTCATTAGAATTTTATTAGAATTTTATTAGGTTATGTATAATTTTAGAGATTTTTTATGTAGAATTTACATTTTATTTAAATAATGATGTAATTCTTATTTATGTGTATTATTATAGGCTGGTTCTGATCATGTGCTTTTTAAACTACCCTCTATATAAGAAACATTTAAATGTGAGTGTATGTGCTGATGAAGGGATGTGTGCCCGAAAGCTTCATTAAAACTACGTTCTTGGTGATTATTTTGGTTGCTTTATTTGAACATTAAGTAGTGAACTGTTTCCCGAAAACTGTATCCCAGGCATCTGGCATCCCAAAAATAAGGATAAATGACACAAACTGGGGATAGTCACATATATCAGGGAGGCAAGACATGAGTGAAAAGACCCACCACTACAATTAGATATGTAATCACTTCAGATACTGCAAGTACAAATGTATTACTGCATTGTGTAAAAGACTGTAAATAAGGGGAAGATGGAACATATTACTTTCTAAAGTAAATTTATGGATATACTTTATTTTAGCTATTGTTAAAATAATGAAAATGGTCCTGTTTATAGTCCATTTAGAAAACAAGCTGCCATCTAAAGCAGAAGAATTTCAACAATTGACAAATGTGGAGAGACTATCTATCCAATGCATATGTACAGACTTTACTGCTCAAGCTTTCATGAAACAAAAGTAGTTGGGCTGAGACATAAAAGAGAACAGCATCCTAACTGCTGCTCCAAGTTCATGGAAAACATGAAGGAGGAAGAGTAGTGATGCCACATTGACCTATTCTATAAAGATTTACAAAAGCTAGATTATGGGAATGGAGATCAACTGGTGAACTGAGGTCTGCAGCCAATAGGCAAATGGAGAATGAAGGGTATTCATTTGTTTGTTTGTGTGCTTTACTAGAGTAGGGCACTGATCTGAACTCATTATTTGCAGACACTCTCTGGGTGAAAATAGCTCAAAATTAAGATGAAAGGAGCACTTGACTTGGTCTTTAAAGTGTCATTTTAATGTGGCATCTGAATGTTGTATGGTTGGTGTTTTCTCTGATGACTGGTGGGATGGACTGCCAGAAGGAGGGGATGAGAATGGAGGAGACATATCTAGTGCAGTGTATGGAGGATCTTGGGGTGGAAGGTGGAAGCAAGGTTTGACAGTAGTGACATAGGCAGGGGGCAAGGTTTGGCAGTAGTGACATAGTGAGGGGGCCTGGTTTGACAGTAGTGACATAGGCAAGGAACACATGTTGACAGTAGTGACATAGGGAGGGAGCAAGGTTTGACAGTAGTGACATAGGTAGGGAGTAAGGTTTGACAGTAGTGACATCAGTAGGGAGAAAGGTATGAAAGTAGTGACATAGGGAGAGAGCAAGGTTTGACAGTAGTGACATAGGGATGCAGCAAGGTTTGACAGTAGTGACATAGGGAAGGGGTAAGGTTTAACAGTACTGACTTAGGCAAGGAACACGGTTTGACAGTAGTGACATAGGGATGGAGCAAGTTTGACAGTAGTGACATAGGTAGGGAGTAAGGTTTGACAGTAGTGACATAGGTAGGGAGTAAGGTTTAACAGTAGTGACATCAGTAGGGAGAAAGGTATGAAAGTAGTGACATAGGGAGAGAGCAAGGTTTGACATTAGTAACATTGGGAGGGAACAAGGTTTGACAGTGCTGACATAGGTAATGAGCAAGGTTTGACAGTAGTGATATAGGTAGTATGAGGATTTTTTTCATGATGTTTTGCTGAAAAAGGGGCAAAGATTTGTAGTCATAGCAGTTTAAAGACCTGAGTACAAGAAGCAGATTTCCTCTTTATTGAACTGAGAGCCAGTTAGTTTTCCTGAGTGTTAGGTAGTGCTGTTCCTGGAGAGGAAAGTTAATGATAAATTGACAGGTGGAATTGGATATTGTTCTATGGCTAAGTTTGGTTTTGAAGCAGAGTATATAATGGGAAAGCATATTCAGGCTGGGCTATCAATATACCTTTTCCAATAGTAGATCTTGTGGGACATGAGAGGAAAGAAGAGATCTTTTTAGCCTAGAAGGGAGGGGGAGTTACATTTTGATGGTGTTTTTTTCCTTTGTGGAACCAGAAGTTGAATGACTGATTAAGCCAGAGACATAGTTGAAGGAATCCGTTGTTTCCATGCAGGAGCTATAAAGGTCTTATCGGACAGTCTAGCTAGAAGTCACTATCTGGATTCCTCAGATGGGTGTGCAGATATAAGGCAAATGGAGAATGATGTGTATCTGGACTGTGTGATGAAGGGGAGCAGCCAATACCACATGACCACTGAGGATAATGCAAAAGGAAAGGAACAGTCTGGCACATCCACGTTGTTGAGCTGGATTTTACTAATTCAGATTGTAGATATTATTGCTTTTGTGCTGATTACCAAGGGCAGAAAAGACTTGAATGATTTATATTGTGAGATATTCTACTGAAACCTCCAAACAAATCTTTGTGTATGAGCTGGACTGAAACAGCTACACTATGGTCTTACTACTAAGAATTCACCAAAAATGTTTTCAGGAAGATTTTCTGCAGGCTTACCTATGTGTATTCATTCTTTCTCTCATAGGAAGCCCAAGGTATGCAGTGCCATATAGTAAGAGTACAGTAAACTGTATAGACTGGGCATGCTATTTCTCAATCATATTCAGCTACATCATTCTATCAAGCTGCTAAGGATGGTGAAGCGCACATACATGGCTACCGATGTAGGCTCTGCCTGAAGAAGTCCAGTCAGTGTAGGACAAAATCAGTGAATAACTCAACAACAGCATTGAGTGTTTTGGTTCAATGCTGGTTATTTGTCAATCCGATTAAAAGGTATAGAAGACACAAGTGTTGGTGCTATGGATATGCTTGTCTTCTGAAATCTCTGTAATTATTCAGAAATTATCCCACCACTGCACTCATGCATGCTGTTTGTATTTGTGTGTGTGTGTGTGTGTGTGTGTGTGTGTGTGTGTGTGTGTGTGTGTGTGTGTGTGTGTGTGTGTGAATGTTTGTATATACACACACACACACACACACACACACACACACACATGCATTTCTATATGTACAGCAAATACTGCCATTATGTGAGTACAGCACCACAACACATGATGCTATTAAATCTCATTTGTGTTGTACAACTGTTGTAAAATCATTTGACTGGCAGTATGAAATAGCCATGTGCAGTCTCCATAGAGTAGTGTTCACATTGTGTGACAGCACCCGGTCAACCTATTTACTTAGTGACAACTAAGGATGGGGTGTGTATTTCAAAAGCTCTGTTCAACACAAGGACTGCAAATATATAAAATGTATAAGCTTGGGATTGTCATTACACAGGACTGCATGAAATGAAACATTTGATTTCAACCACAATTTTGCAATAAGCTGTTATTTTAGAAAAAAATATATATGTAATGGTGAAACTAAATATCAGACAAATGCTGAACTGCAAGGCTGATTGATGTTTTTAATGATGGAGTTGGAAAAAGTTACAGAACGACCACATTTTGTTAGATTTGCAATTTATTATCAAAGCCCTAAAAACAGAACAGTTGAGTACCATTGAACACAAGTTGTCAGAACAGCACTTGATGAAAAACAGAAACAGCCAGAAACAAACTTCACCTTCATATGCTCCATGCAAGGGTCATCCCTGTACACCCACTTCTCTAGTATAATCAATGCCAATATCACAGCATCAGCAACAAAGAGGCCATTCATCTGACAGCTGAATTTAGAAATAAGGCAGATGCGTACCAACATCACACTCAAGAAACTCCCTGTGTGAAGTTGCTTAGTACTGAATGCATGAAGTTCACATCATAACAGAATGATAGTAGACAGATTGTGGATCACTGGGAATATGTTTGGAGATGATAAAATGAAGAGGTACAATAGGATGGGGGTGAAGGCAGTCCAGTCTTACAGTATGTGCAAAGGTTTTCATGCTTAAGAAAGTGGCGGAGGAGGTACACATTGGATTGCAAAATGCAACTATTAGGAAGTAACCCTCTGTACTGAATTTTTTTGCATCTCTCCCTTATGAGAAACAGCAACATTTTTCATAGGTAGGTCAGTGAGCCCAAGACTGAGGATCCTGTACTAGCTCATGTTAATTAGCATATTTAACAGAAGGGATTTTCACTGACTACTTTTGACCCTTTGATTCGACTGGAATGGTTAGAGGTTGTACACATATTTTGTGTCCATGCATGTAAAATGCAGACTTGTGTAGTTAGCAGCATACTTATCAGGGAACCCCGTAAAGTACTCTAAACAGCTTCAGGAAGCTTGCAGGCAGGAAGTACTTATGTTAGGGTCTGTTGTAAAAACACCAATAGAACGATAAATGAATAAATAATTCAGGTTAGGCAGGAACTCCAGGACATTTGTTGTAGTATAGAAAAATCCACTTTATTCACAAACAATCACGATGTATGACAAATATTGTAGCAGGTTTTAGCGCTTTCATCTCTGAGACTTCATCAGAAACAACGAATAAAGCAAGAAAGCCATTTAAATATAGAATGCAATTAACTTTTCTATGATGTCATCAATTTAATTAATTAACTGTTATTTAAAGAGATATAAACCTGGTTCCAATATTTAAAAAGATACTTCACTTATATATGTGATAAATATCAAAAGAAAAACATCTCAAATTGATACAGTTAAAACATCTAAATATATAATAAATATTACTTTTAATAAACACAAAATAAGCTATAAATATTAAAACCATTAAAAACAATACTTGTTAAAATAAATTAATGAAATACTATTCAGCACCACAATGTATATAACTTCTATAATACAATTTATTTAAATATTAATTCTATATGTTTGTTATATATATATATATATATTATAAATATTGTTATTTATTGTTAGTTGTTTTTGTTATATCATGAATTATTATAAAAATATTAAATATCATTTGCTCTTTCTACTAAAATAGGTACTAAAGAAACATGGTCATTTATACCAGGTGGAAACATAGATGCCAACCTATATTGCCAATAACTTTCTTTTTTCTTTAAAATATTTTTCCAATCTCCACCTCTCGGATCTATGTTTACCACTTCCAGAATACTAAAGACAAATTTATTAAAATTGGCACATCCAATACTGTGTCTATACAAGGCATTTGTACTTTTTAAATTCTTTATATCATTTAAATGTTCATATATTCCACGTTTTAATGCACGTTCGGTTTTACCCACGTAGAAAGTTTTACAGGAATTACACAAAGCCAGATAGACCACACCTTTCGTGTTACAATTACCCTTCTTAAAATATACTTTACTTTTTACACAGTTATTTAACACTGTACTCTGTTCTTGATTAATGTACATACAATAATGACACATTCCACATTTTTTAGTACCTTGCATAGCTGAAATAGTACTTTGTTTGTTTTCCAGCAATTGTTTTATGTTTTGCTCTACTTTATTTTATTTACAAATCTAGGTTTGCTTCCCATCTTGTTGAAAACTCCGTCATTAGTTCTGAAAATATTCCAGTTTTTTTGATAAATTTTTTGAATTTGATCAGATCTGGAATTGTATTGCAAAACACAAGCTGTGTTAAAGTTATTGACATTTTGTGTATTATTTTCTTTTTGTTGACTAGAATTTTGAACAAAAGTTTCACTATTACCCAAAAGTGGTAAATATTTGGTCCCCCATTCCTTGTATATTCCATCTAGAATGGAATGAATTAAATCAATAGGGTAACCACGTTCCGAGAACATTTCACTCAAAAAACAAAATTCTTTTTTGGAAGTCATTCGTGCTAACCTGATAGCTTGTCCTTTAATAATACCAATTTTTTGTGTTAGAGGATGACTACTTTCAAAATGTAGGTATGCATTGCAAAATGTCTTTTTTCTATAAACCTGTGACTTATATTGTCCCTCTTTTGTATCTTTGGAAATAAAAGATTTTTCTATACTACAACAAATGTCCTGGAGTTCCTGCCTAACCTGAGTTATTTATTCATTTATGTTAGGGTCTGTTGCACATGGATGTTTATATGAGGAAACAAAACACATTTCAAAGTATGTGCTAAGTCTGATACATATTATTAAAAAGGGTCCATCTTAATTTATGTTATACTCAATTTTTTCCTATAATCAATCGGACTGCTTAATGTTTCTGTGTGCAAACCTACACTCAGACCTCTTCAAACACTGTGTAAATCTCCTGTTTGACTAGGCCTTCTGCATTTGCATCACATTACTTGGTCTGTGTCTGGTATTATTGCTTGACTTTCTCTGTGCACTAATTATTGTGTAACTGTACCAGACTAGGCTCTGTGTTTGGCTCTTTGACTCTCAACGTCTCCTACTACTCTGCATGTAAATCTCTCCTTTTCATCAGTGAATCAGTACCCTTGTGCTGCCATTAAGCTATCCGTTCATCTATACATATAGCCAGCCAGTCAACTATCCATCCATCCATCCATCCATCCATCCATCCATCCATCCCTCCAACCATCCAGCCATCCATCCATCCATTCAACTAACCATTCAGCCAACCAGCCAGCCAGACATGCTTTTGGGATGCATCCAACTCCTGTAGTGACCTCATGAACAATAGTCATCACAAACAGCATCTACCAAGCAAGTAAATAATGGTAGTGGATTTCCAGTCCTTTGTTCTGTATTACACATGCAGTGTACACACAGCTATGGACAAATTTAGGGTTGCCAATCCACCTTCTGCATGTCTTAAGATGAGTCAGAAACCTGAAGTTACAAGAGAAAATCTAGAAAAACAAAGAGAGGCATGTAGACTCTGTCCAGAAGGCACCCTAACTGCCCATTTGAGAAATGAATTTGAGAACCTATTTCTATAACTAAACAACATTATTAATTACCCTTGTTTATATTTTTCAATGCACGATGATGATTTAGGTTGATAAATACTTCTTTTGCCCCCCATACAAATACTGACAACATGAGGTGATAGAAATGATACAGTTCATTTCAGACCTCTCCAATGCACCTGTTTTCAGGCCTGATTTACCCTGGAACATGATATACCTATTTTTGGAGTGATATGTCCCTATTTTCAGGCTTACTTTACCCCTTCACCTAATTTTTACCCCCACACACACACACACACACATATGCACACATCAGAGGAGACTTTTGAAGCTGTTTAGTACACAGTAGGACCAATAATTTAAAGAAAGAGGACCCATATCTTAGATCTCCCTTTTTCAAAAGCAAAATTAAATGACTTTGTGAGGTAGAGTTTTGCAATTTTATTCATTACAAGCTACATATTTTGCACAACGTCTTTGTTAATATACTTATATTTTATATCATTTTTGTCACTCAGTTTTTTAAATTCGTGGTTCTGAGTAGTATCCACATTTCTACAGGAAGTTGGGAAGAGCGATGTGTTATTTAGTATTCAGACTTTGTACTTATTATGTGTCCAGATTTTTACCTATTTTCAAGGTCTGTAGATTGGCAGGTACAGTTCACTTGCAGATTTTTAAGGCTGTCATTTTAAGATTTTTGCAGAATTATTTTAACTGCCTAGTTGCCCCATTTCTGAATCAGAACTTCATCTGCCTCTTCTCACTTGCATTAGCATTTCCTATTGCTGCTAGCTAGGCAGAATTTAAGTAACCATTTTTAGAAGAGTCCCTCCAGTAAAAGGAAACACAACCTTTCTACAGCAGAAATTAAAGCTTGGCATTGAGGACAGAGAAGGCAAGAGGTATAGGCACTGGAGGATGGCAGTAATAATACAAAGTTCTCTAGGTGTCCTTGTCCCAGGAAGCATGTGTGCATACTATGTCCATGTGCATGCATTAATGCATGTGTGCATACTATGTCCATGTACATGCACTCATGCATGTATGCATACTATGTCCATGTACATGAACTCATGCATAGATGCATATTTTGTCCATGTACATGCACTCATGCATGTGTGCATATTATGTCCATGTACATGCACTCATACATGTGTGCATACTATGTTCATGTACATGCACTTATGCATGTCTTCATACTATGTCCATGTACATGCACCCATGCATGTGTGCATACTATGTCCATGTGCATGCACCCATGTGCTGGAATGCAGGTCATACTTCTTAAACAGCCTTCAAACATTGTATTTAACATTACTTTTTTTATTTATCCTTTGTTGACTGGATCAGTCCCAATAGACTACTTCCCTATTTTAAGGGAGACATGAGGTGGTATTTATACTACTTGGGGAAGTGTGGCCAGCACATCGGGAAACTTCCTCTACTCTTTTCAAGAAGTGCAAGGTGATTTTTTACATCCATGTGGGCTACCACCAACACAAGTGGATGGGGCCTCAGTTTGTGCAGCACTACAATGTCAGCAATCCATCTACCTGCTGTGGGAACAGAACCCACAACCTTCAAATATTTCATCCAAAAAGCCAGACAGTCCCATTACTTACACAATCCCACCTTAATCACATATGGAACACCTGTAGTGTAGGCAAACATCCTGCTATGGCACCATCACACCAGTTTAAGACTTTCTTTGTAGTGCATTTATTTATTTCTGTCTCTGACTCTGATTATCTCTCCCCATACAGCAGGCCATAGTGCAATTACTGTGTGGCATCAGTGCTAGGACATACCAGTGTCACTGCTAAATTCCTACATGTAACCCAAGTGAGGAGAGGAGTCAAGTAGAAAGCAGCAGTTAGAGAAATAACAACATGTAAAATACAACAAGAATTCTGATATGTTCAAACAGTTGCTATAAGTTGACAATGGTGTGGGACAAGGGTACTGCCAGACAACATCAAGCTCTACAGTTATTTGTATAGATATTTGCAAAATAAGTTATGTCTGTTTGATAATTACACTCTGCTTGTGAAGTCAGTGACCTTCATTCCTTTGGAATTAAATCTTTATTTGCACCTATGCTTCACTTCTATTTCAAAAAGTATCTAACGTGAACAATCATTTCTGGGAAAGTGGGCAGTAGGAAATTTAAATAAGTTGAAAAATACAATAATTCTGATAAGCACAGAACAGTCATTTCTGGGCATTGTTTCATAAAATAATTCCTTAGTTGTTAACTTCTCCAGTGCCTCTAACTCCAGATATGAAACAACTAATGTGCATTTAGTTAACTAGTTAATTACTTTATTGCATTTATGGATTGCAGCTAACTAATCTCTGATATTAACAGTCGTGACATGGCTATGTCTTATAACTTTCATGAGATTATTTCAGTATTTTATTTCTCATTAAATCCTAGTATAACTAAATAAAACCCTTATTGAAGTTTCTTCCTCAGTGCACTACAGAGTACATATCATTAAGAGGTCTCTTATTCACTGTTGACTGCCTTTTAGATCATTTCTCATTAGCCTCCATTATATAATGAATAGTTATATATAGGCTGGATACCAAAACAATTTATTTATGCTGAGGTAAGGTACTACCCTGAACTGGCAAGAGTTTTGCAGATGACAGTGATTCCCAAGAGAAGGTTTCTGAATGTAATATGAAAATGAGGAAGTACACAGATCTTCGCTTTCAGCTATATTCCACAAGATTGAGTCTTAAGAATGGAATTAAAAAGATACCACAAAGCAAACAAGGGTCTGAAAGTCTGAAAGTGTGAGAAGCAGAAATAGAAGGCATGAAACATAAAAATCCAGTTGATTAAGTGTTGCTGGGTACAGAGTTGCCAGTCTGGATATACTAGGTGTTTATAGTTCCCACAATCGTGTGTGTATATACATATATATATATATATATATATATATATATATATATATATATATATATATATATATATATATATATATATATATATATATATATATATATATATATATATTAGTATCACTCCATGGCTTCTTAAAATATAGATGTATGTAAATATTTACACGACAAAACACTGTCTGAATCATACACAATACATCTGTCATACACTCCTTGTACAGGCATGCAGTGAGCACATGTAAGTGTACACTGCAGCTTTTAGTTTGCCATGCTGGTTCCTTTCTGGGATAACGTGCAGCTGGATCCCTTCGTATAATGTGCATCTGTTGGGTTTCTTTGACCTCCTTCTTCTTTCATTGTCAGCACTGCTTTTGCAAGGTATGTGAAAAGTTAAGCATACCAGAACACTATTGTGAGTTCCTCATCCAAATGTGTACAGGAGACCAATGTATTGCCTGCAAGCTCAGGTAAACCTCTGATGCAGCTGTCATTTTGATCCGAACAAATCATGTTGCATTTCATTGTTCTACTGTATCTGCAGTACACACATCAAAGAGCTGTATAATATGTCATTATCAGATTTATTTTATTTACATTTGTTGAAATAAAAGTGAATCATAGGTGCAACTAAAGATTTAATTCCAAAGGAATGAAGGACACTGACTTCACGCATCTATAATCTTAAGAGTGGTGTGTGTGTGTGTGTGTGTGTGTGTGTGTGTGTGTGTGTGTGTGTGTGTGTGTGTGTGTGCGTGTGTACCAGCATGCACATAAGCCTATCTGTGTTTCAGGGTTCTGCTACCCTGACCCAAATGCACTCCAAATTCAGGAAATGATCTCTTACATATGTAGGGTATTATAGTTATGTGTAATACTGTCACTTTAGTGAACAGTGCTTGCAGTACAGACAGTATCCCACTGCAGACTGAAATGGTCATATGAGATCTTGGCACATTTGCAGACAACTTCTCTTCCTTTCACCAAACAGCAATAGTAGTCACGCAATACTTCTGTCTAGCAAAATTAATAACCAAAGGTATCTCATCCAGGTCAAAAGAATTAAAAATTACCTTACACTCTGCTGTGAATCAGCCGGCTACTGAATATAATGACCCTTTTAGTTTCTATCTATAAAAACATATCACTCAACTGGAAAGACCTCAGAGGTTCCTAACCAAAAGATCATTCAGACTCTCGGCTACAAAGACAGGTTTGAAACTCTATCCCTATACTACGTCTTTTATAGACTTCTGTTTGATGATTTATGTCTAGCATTCCATGCTGTTAGGACCCAACCTCCCTGATCACCTACAACTCCCTTATCAGAATCAGAATCAGAACCAGAATCACATTTACTGGCCAAGTATGCACACATACAAGGAATATGACTCCAGTTTCAATGACTCTCCAAGTATGTATTACATAAATGACATACATACAATTATTAAGAACAAGACAAAAGACATACATACATCTATTAAGAACAAACCAAAGAAAATGTAAATATACTTATAGGAACACATACAAGGTGCAAAGTGCAACTCACAGCAAGAAATACTGAAATAAACTCTGAAAGAAACAAGTATTAACAATACTTGGAGGCTTGGGAAAAACAATACCCCAGCCTAATAAGCGAGGTTAACCATTTATGAACTTGATAGCCTGTGGAAAAAAATATTCATATTTCTGCTTGTTTTGGTGCTTATTAATCTATAACATCTGGCCGAGGTAATAGTTCAAAAAGATGGTGGTCTGGATGTGAAGGGTCGGTGATGAGTCTTGATTATAGACTCCTGTTTGATGATTTATGTCTAGCATTCCACACTGTTAGGACCCAACCCTTTTTGATCTCCTACAGCTTCCTTATAGACTCCTGTGTGATGATTTATGTCTAGCATTCCACTATGTTAGGACTCAACCCTCTTTGATCTCCTACAGCTTCCTTATAAACTCCTGTTTGATGATTTATGTCTAGCATTCCATGCTGTTAGGACCTAACCTCCTTGATCTCCTACATCTCCCTTACAGACTCCTGTTTGATGATTTATGTCTAGCATTCCACACTGTAGGACCCAACCCTCTTTGATCTCCTACAGCTTCCTTATAAAGTCCTGTTTGATTATTTATTTCTAGCATTCCATGCTGTTAGGACCCAACCTCCCTGATCCCCTACATCTCCCTTACAGTCTCCTGTTTGATGATTTATATCTAGCATTCAGTGCTGTTAGGACCCAACCTTCCATGATCTCCTACAACTCCACAAAAAATACTTCTACAAGCACTTGAACTAAAGACTTGAATAAACTGGGGGGGGGGGGGGCAGACTTGTTACTCGATGTTTCCCAATCTTTGGAATAATCTATCATTATGTATAAACAAGAATAAAACACTTGATTCCTTTAAGGCAAGCCTTGATGATTGGATGGGCATGTATAAAATTCTGCCAAGCCTGACTTGCCTTGCATTCCTGGAGATAGGAGTCACCCTGTGAGGGTGAGTACTGGCAAGGTGATTAAGTCCATGGACTGATTGTGCCTTACACTTGCTGAGTATATGATTCATTGAATCTACAGTGCATGTTACTGAATGAAATTATGTTGTTATAATGATACGGGTGAATATGGGGTGGAGATCATTTTATTGTGTGGGATGTTTGCAGTCATTCTGATGAAGTTCTAAAAGTAAATGAAACAAAAATGCTTAATATATTTTTCTGTGTGTCATGTGGTGTTTTTTCTTGGACTCTGTGATCTCCATTTTTTAGGGATCGTACTTTTATTATTTTTTTGTACTTTGTGCTTCATTTCTTAGTTTTATACTTGTATTCTTGTCTTATGTTAAGTCACCATGTAGAGTTGCATCAGTATGCAATGTGAGCAAATAAATATGGAGATACAGGAGTAGAGTGACAGCTTCACATTTTTATTTAAAAAAGTAGCTCTTCAGATCTTCCAGGGTATAACAATGCAGAAATGATGACTGTACATATAAACATATATAAGCATTAAAACAGCAAAGTGATTAAAATAAAAACAATTAATGAATTAATCAATCAATTAATTAATCACACTAATGCTTCCAGTTAAAATATGCATTGAAACCCTTTGGTATCCAGGTTTAAAACTTCAGAATCAACATAGCCTCCTTCTTTTCTAGCAAAAGATTAAACATCCATGTTACTTCCTTAAATATTTACTTGACATAAAACTGTGAAAGAAAAACCTTCTGTTATCCCATTATGGTACTTAAAAAAATATTGAGTAACAGGACTGTGTTCATTATTGGCTAGATTCCAAAAGAGTTGTTCTCAGCGCAAGTCTGCCCTCATTTCAAAAGACTTCCTCTCAGTGTTAGTAACCTATCTGTAAACAGGCTTAAATCAGGGAAAAGTTTCCCAAAGATCTACTTTCAAATTAAGTGTCACTCACACTGAGAGGAAGACTTTTGAAACTGGACCCTATGTCTGGCTATATCCTGTAAGTGTCCATGGATTCTAGTTTTAAATTTCCTTTTGGTCTCCCTATATATAAACCAAATCATAGTAATAGGGTATTCAAAATTAGAACTGCCACATGTTTATAAGTCTAATAGTATCATATTATTTGCGTCCAATACTTCTTATTTTTGGAATCACATACTGATATTTATTACAACCATCACAGAGGACAGTGCCTTTGATGAGTATTCATTATTCTAGATACAGGCGTAGATAACTTCTTGAAAACACTGAGAACTAAATAAGAGATACTTCTAGAACAAATTGGATGTTTCTGGAATAAATATGGATTTCACCCTGTCATGCTCATCAAATACTACAATATTTCAGCCAAATCCTTTATACATAAAATAATGACTTCAATGAATTCAATTAAACACAATTAGATAAAGAGTCCATATAGTTAAAGCAACAAACATATGGTTGAAACAAGAAAAATACAGAAAGACAGTTTTGTACAATTATGAATTTTAGGGATGCCAAATAATTCTGTAAGAAAGTCATGCAGACAATGCAACTATTATTAGCTGCATGAATCTTAGAAAATGTTCAAGAACCAAGACAGTCTAGCCAGCACTGCAGAGGTACTGAGAAAAAAAAAACTTTTTTTAATTAATTAAAGTTTATATGTATGCTAAATTCTTTGCTAACCACTGTGAATAGCTGTGAGTTGAGATGTCAGACTTAAGTCAGTCTAGATTTTGTTTCATTGCACAGAAGGTTAGCAAGTATTGCTAATTATTGTGATATAAATCTCCCACATCAACTATGTTTTTAGTTCTAAATATCTAGAAAGTGAATCCTATGGGTTGTCACTCACTCACTAACTAACTGAAACTCTGAATGCCTCCATAGGAGAAGCAACATGTTCCGTCTGTCGACACTTCAGAATGTGACACATAACCAAGTCACAGATGCTGTACTAGGCTCTTGGAAGACTGGAAAAGTGATTTTTTTATCCCACTTTTTCCCTTTTCTCATAGTTTGTGCAACCTTAGAATTAGTATGTACAGCGATTGGAGGTGTGGGAGCTTGACACAACATTATGGGGTACAGGAGTTTACTCCCTGCAAAAAGAAATGCTTTGCGTTTACAAGCAGATGCAGTTTTTTAAAACTGTATACGTTTTTGTGGTTATTAACAATGTCAGTTAAGAAGTATGCAATTAATCATAGTGGATCAATCCACCACTTACTTCTACTATGTTCCCACGGTGAGCTTAACTATTTACTACAGGACTTTATAAAGGCACTGGATTTAGCTACTGGTAGGGTGATGCTGGGATGTTACATGCAAGCCAAAATGATTCTTTGTGTTACTTGTTTGTGCTGTCTGCACCTTTATCAATTTAAACTTTGTGTGTTATAATCAGCCCATTTTTTTCTTTTTAGAACGCCAATCAGGTTTGTATTTTTTATATATGACTGGCATTTTCTAAACTCATTTAGTGTTAAAGAAGTGTCATACTCTTGTGCAGCTAACTGGGTGATGGTTATATATGCCCTTTAGAAGTGTAGCTAGTGCTGGTTAGCACTCCTTAGTTATGCCTGAAAATGTGCATGTAGGTGCCTTGTACACATTTACCTAACAAAACGAAACATAGGTAATCATCTTTCCATTGGCTGTAAGAAAAACAGTCAGCCTCATAACTTCTCTATTCATTTAATTTACTTTGTTAAATGGGTTAAAGGACTAGTGCAAAGACCATTTCCATCCCTGTCCCAGGCCAAGTGGCAGTAGCAACATTTCAAAGTAGCTTTTACAAAACAGATTAAGTTCAGTGTTACAGTTCAAAACAACATATAAAGTCAGGTTACATTATAACCAGAATCTTTATTTTAAGAACTACTATAGTTGTGTTTTTTATGAATATTTACACAAATTACAGCATTCTGTAAAAGGATACTAGCACTAATACAGGCACAAGTCACTGCATTATGTACAAGGATACTAGTATGGATACAGGCACAAATCACTGCATTCTTTACATGTACACTGCCTCTATTACAGGCAAAAGTCACTGCACTCTGTACAAGGATACTGGCACTAATACCGGCACAAGTCACTGCACTCTCTACAAGTATACTAGTACTAATATAGACACAAGTCACTGCATTCTGTACAAAGATACTAACACTAATGCAGACACATCACTGCATTCTGTACAAGGATACTAGCACTAACACAGACACAAATCACTGCACTCTCTACAAGGATACTAGCACTAATACAGGCACAAGTCACTGCATTATGTACAAGGATACTAGCATGGATACAAGCACAAATCAGGGCATTCTTTACATGTACACTACCTCTAATACAGGCAAAAGTCACTGCACTCTGTACAAGGATACTGGCACTAATACCGGCACAAGTCACTGCACTCTCTACAAGTATACTAGTACTAATATAGACACAAGTCACTGCATTCTGTACAAAGATAGTAACACTAATGCAGACACATCACTGCATTCTGTACAAGGATACTAGCACTAACACAGACACAAATCACTGCACTCTCTACAAGGATACTGTCACTAATACAGGCACAAGTCATTACGTTTGTACAAGGATACTACCACTAATACAGGCACAAGTCACTGCATTCTGTACAATGATACTGGCACTAATACAGGCACAAGTCACTGCATTCTGTATGGGTATATAGCACTAATACAGGCACAAGTCACTGCATTCTGTACAAGTATACTGGCACTAACACTGGCACAAGTCACTGCATTCTGTATAAGGATGCTAGTACTAACACAGACATAAATGCTCAGGGATGTAAGTCTATAGGCTGCTGTATGCGTTTAATTCCACAACTCCTAAGTACTAATGAGCTGACAAATAATTAAAAAATGGTCCTGGCTGATTTACCTTTTCATTACAGAAAAGTAAACAGCAAGGTCATCTGCTGATTTTACAGAGTTGATCTAACTAGAGCAAACAGTATTCTTTAACATTATAGAAATGTGTGCCTAGATATAATTCATAACAGATGGAGCAGTGAAGCTCTTTATAACTTATAACTGACAAAAGGGCATAATGTTGGTGGTGAAGTCTTATTCCAAAGTAGGTATTACACTGAAAGGCAAATAGAAAAGAAATGCTATGTACAGCCAAGTAGCCAGTAGGAGTCATGAATACTAAAAGTTAAGGACAGACTTTGCTTGCTTCTAATGGGGCATTAACCCAATCAGGAAAGCATATCAAAATAATAGCGAACTATGAAAATACAAACTCAAGAACCAGTGAACTAGGTAGCAAATACAAAGCACTTATCATACACAATGGCAGTAGTGGGGGGGGGGGGTGACAAAAGACAAAAAAAATGTACCTATGTCTCAAGCTGCACCATTTTTCTTCTTTAGAATTTTCCCTCTCACTTGCTGACTGTTGAGCTTCCACCAATCAAATTAGATCCCATTTGTTCCTTGTTGATTTAGCTCACTTTCAGATTCACCAGGGTGAGAGTTGTCCAGGGTAGCTGTCATTCAGGCAACCATGAATGCTACTTGTGTCATTGTCCACGGTGGAGGGACATATAGGCTGTATCACCAGCAGAAACTCACAATGTCTTCCACATTTTATTGGATGGTCCAATATGTTTGTTTGTTTAAGGCTACCACCAATCACTGGCTTGGTGGAATACACATACACTCCTCCAGGTCATAGGCCTGCTGCCTTCCTCTGAAGACTGCACCAACCCAAGTCCAGATCTGACCCTCCTCCCAGAACAGGCATGTAAAGAAAAAATATTTTATTGAATATTAAAATAAAAGATACAATATCTCCTCTGTGCAAAGTCATTTTTTTCCGTTTCTGTTCATTACTTTGATAAATAACTATTTAATTTTACTGAGGACTGTATTCCATTGTATCTGTTTGCAGTTTAACAGCTAAGGTTCCATATCAAAATTGGAAACTGGTAGGTAGTGTCCACTTGAAATATTTATTTATTTATTATTATTTGTTTACTTGGAAATTCCCACTGGATAATACCCATTTTCAGCAGAGGCCCAGGAAGAAAAGCTCCATCCATCCATCCTCAACCCCTTTTCCCATTTTGCACATGTGGTCAGGGTGTCACTTCAGCAGTGACAATCATTTTGAGCCAAGGTTTACACTGCTGGGTGGCTAGCCCTGCTGCAATAATTAATTCATACCACTCACTCACACATACACACTCACATCTACAGGCAATTTACAGTGTGCAGTCCACCTACTGCATGTCTTTGGAATGTGGGAGGAAACCAGAGCACCCGGAGGAAACCCACATGACCACAGTTAGGACATACAGACTTCAGAAAGAAGACACTCCAGCTGAGAATCAAACTGGAGAACCTTTTGCTATAAGGCAACAACACTAACCGCTGAACCACCACGGCCACCCAATCCATTTGCTTACATTGCATTATACTAAGTTCCAGTTAAACACAAAACAGTTACATTTCTATTTACATTTATACACAAACAATAATTACATTTATAAGACAAAGGACTACCCCTAAAAAAGGGGTATAAAACCACTTCAAAAACAGAAACTCCACGGCCACTGCACTCCAGCCACCAACAGACCCAATAGTGTCCAAGATGAGAGACAATAATCCAGTACCAAAACGTAGAAGTAATCCAAAATCACAAGAAATTTATTGACAGACTGTCAATAAATTTCTTGTGATTTTGGATTACTTCTACGTTTTGGTACTGGATTATTGTCTCTCATCTTGGACACTATTGGGTATGTTGGTGGTTGGAGTGCAGTGGCCGTGGAGTTTCTGTTTTTGAAATAATTACATTTATACATTCTAAGATTTTACAGAGGTGGAACTTAATAAAGAGAAAGCCCACATGCAACTTAGTGGATTGGACAGGCAGCAGTTTTTGTTAGTTCAGTGAGAGGTTGAGAGTATTCTGTTTAAGGAGAGTATCTGGAAAGTGCGGTATGGTGAACACAATGTCTTAACCTTGTGATGAGCATGTGCAGTACCAGGATTGGTTAAGATGTTGTTTAAGCAGCAGTTTAAAACTACTAAGTTTGTCAAAGAGCTTTATTTGTGTGGGGATACTATTCCAGAGTTTAGCAATGTATTGGGTGTAGAGTGAGTCTCCTGTAACATTATTTGACTTATTTGTAAATAATAAGAATTTGTTACTACAGATATATATATATATATATATATATATATATATATATATATATATTCATATTTTAAAGTTGAAATAATAAATATTTAGCTATAGTATTTCAGTAGACTATGACTCTTTCCATGTCAAACCTTCCTGGCTTCACATAACCAGGTTTACTGCCACAAAGAAAAAAGTAAGTTCATTTAAATATCATCTGCTCAATGCTGGAGGGGACATAAACTGTTTGATAGCTAACAAAAAAAAAAAAAAAAAAAAAAAGAGTTAAACTGGCAGATTAAGTTGGATGCCATATTCCCACCAGGTATCAATGTCAATGAAACTTTGACTATTAAAAGCCTGTTAAAATTGAATGAAAATGAATAGTTTTAATATGCTTCTAAATTCATCTTTTAATTAGTTAACTTTAAAAAGTTATGATTCTACTAGATGATTTTTCAGGAGAGGGGTTTAATGAAAATTACATCTAGTCTGTTGTTTGGTGAAACATTTTTGAGAAAGTCTTGTGAAATTAAAGATGCCATCATTTAATTTTTCCATTTGCCTGGTTAACTCATCGTTGAGAATTTATTTTTTATTTGGGTAATTTTTTTTTTCTATTCACAGTTCAGTATCTGTCAGTTTATGATTGAGCTGTTTACTTAAACTGTTCTCCCTGCACTGATATCATTAAGATCATATATACTTCTGGTTACCCTATTTCTTACTGTAAATGCTCTCCTGGTACACAACCATGGTACTGATCTGGGTTTCTTACGCTACCACAATACAGTCTACTGTCACACAAATTTCATCCCAGTGCTTGTGCTCTGTAAAATACATTTAAATACTCCTAGTAGTTTATTTTAATGCTCATGCAACAATTTGCTCCCTTTCTTCTTCTTCCTGCTTTTCCCAGTTAGGGGTCACCACAGCAGATTACCTTGTCTGTGTAGAATAAGAAGGTGCACCATGAACCATAAAGGCTTGAATCAAAAACGCAGCTCCAGCTATTAAAAACAGATTTAATGAAACAAAACACGAACAGACTGCAGTTAGGTAAGCGCTTTCACGTTAGATTTAACGCTTCATCAGACATTTAGGCAGCCCCAACACATCTGTTTAAATACATACGACAACAACATCATCTGTTCAAATCAACAAATCAGAACAAGGCAATTAACCTAACATTGAATAAAATGCAAACATCACAGAAGTTAAAAACAATGATATAAAACCATGTGCTAATGCCTGAGGGGTCTATTGGCTAAGAAAGGTTTAAGCGCTAATCTGTCATTTAAACCAAATTTGTGTGCCTGTAATTTTAATATCCATCTGCCCTCCCTTTCTTCGATGTTGTTTTTGATGTTCCCTAACCTACCATTTTTGACAACTAGCTCCAAGACCTGAAATTGAAAACTATGTGCATGGCCTTGTTCCTTTACATGTTTGGCTAGGGCATTGGTAACATTGCACTTGGCAATGGCATAGATATGTTCCCTAATGCATTCACGTAAAGTTCTTGTTGTCATACCAACATAAAAAACCTTACATTGCTGGCACTCAGCTATGTATACTAAACTGTCGGACCTACAATCAGCATAGCATTTAAGAAAATAGGTGCGTTTGGTGTTGGGATGTATAAAACAATCAGTGTTAGATATGTATCTACACTGATTGCAAGAATGACAAGCAAAAGTGCCTGTCTTGGTGGTCAACCTGTTGGGCCTTTGGACCCTCTCATAACAAAGTAATCTGTTGAGAGAAGACATGTTCCTGTAGGCAACACGGGGTCTCTCATCAACTAGGTTTTTGATCCTATCATCCACCATTAAGAGTCTCCAGTTTTTGTTTAAAACATTTATAATATGTTGGTTTCTGTTGGTAAAAGGAATAACAATTCTGTTAACAGTGGATGTGCTGTTAACCTTGTTGGAACATGAAGGATTTCCAAATCTATTGATCAGCGGGGCTCCTGCATCTTCCCTAAGAAGATCACCCATGGTGATATGCTCTAACACATGTTCACGATTGTAGCCTCTGGACATGAAGTTCCTAGCTAGTTGTATCTTGTGTTTATTGTAGGCAGAGTCTTGTGATGTTAATTTAGAGGTCCTTATAGTTTGATTCTTAACTATGTTGTTGTGAACATGTCTAGGATGCATGCTGTCCCGATGCAACAGGTTGTTCCTCCAACATGGTTTTCTAAAAATTTCAGTGTCAAAACCATTGGCTCCTTTAATGATTCTGACATCTAAAAATTCGATCTCATTGATCGAATAAGAACAATCAAAGGTGAGAAAATTAGTTGTCCCATTCAAATAAGTAATGAACAACAACAACTGCTCTACTGTGCCACCCCACAATAAAAAGACATCATCCACAAATCTATTGAAATATTTTAGATGTTCCTTATGTTCAAAATCAGTGTTGAAGATGTATAATTCTTCCCATTGTGCCAATACCAAGTTGGCATAGGCATTGGCACATGGGGTGCCCATCGCTACTCCCTTAGTTTGTAGGTAATATCTCTCATTGTAACAAAGGACATTGTTCTCAAGCACGATCTCTAGAAGGGACATACACCTGGCCACTGTATTGTCTGAAACTTTCTTACTAGAAAGCAATGTTCTGACATAATCCATACCTATGTCATTAGGTATGGATGTAAATAAAGACTTGACATCAAGTGTAACTAATATGTCATCTATATCAAAACAAAACGATCTACTATGAGAGGCTAAACTCTCCAGAAAATGAGATGTGTCCTTTAGGATGTAATTAATTCCTTGTCTGCTCATAATTGGCAGTGGAGTTTTACAGTGTTCAGTTGTCAGCTCGGCACCCAACCTTCCACAGAAGGCACACACATACATGCACTAATGCCTAGGGTCAATTTAGAGTGTCCAATCCACCTACAGCATGTCTTTGGGAGGAAACTGGAGCACCCAGAGGAAACCCACACGACCAAAGGGAGGACATGCAGACACCGCACAGAAGGCATCCCAGCCAAGGATCGAACCGGAGAACCTCTTGCTGTGAGGTGACAACGCTAACCACTGCATCACCACGGCTGCCCAATTTGCTCCCTTTCTCTGAAATGTTAATTCTCCTAATTTTGAACTTGTTGACATGTAGGTGTGAAACTTCATAAATGTTGTGGCAGTTAATTACAATAGACAAACATAGCTGATGTTAAACTGATTTGCTTCACCTTCTTATACAAACAGATGACACACCCTTGTCTCACACAGTCAGAGGTGAAGAAGAGAAAAATATATTAAAAAACAGTCACAGTGCAACTTTGGTTTAGCCCATATAACACTGTCAGAAATTTAACTTCTGGCAGCTATTTATATTCCACAAGTAACATGACAAAGTGCTGCCAGTTTTTATTTCATTGGAGATATTCTAAAACAGAGTTATATTTCTTTTTTAGCACAGACACACGCACACACAAACACACACAATAAGCCTCAGCTACTAAGAGAGAAGGGGGCTAAGAGACAAGGAAATAAGTAGTGATATTAATCTTTCAGTTACTACTGACATAAAGAACTAATTCTGAAAGTATTCCTGCAGGCAATGAAAAATAAGACAGCAATGCTCTTACACCTCCAAGAAATTGCAATAGATGAAAAAGATAATTTGCTGTTGATTAATGTTCCAGTATACATAATCAAATAAGCTCTGCTTCATTAGAACAAGTTGCAATGTTGATGAGAATTACAGAACTGCAAAGCTTATATAAAACATCAGCATGCTCTCTTGAAGATGAAACTTAGCCATTTCTAAACATTTTTCTGCCTATGTTGCAGCTGATGTTTCATGCCAAGTTCTGACACTTCTGACACACTGCTGTCCAGTAGCCAACATGACACTGGTTGTTGAGTCCTCCTGCCCTATACCTCATCAATTAAAAGTATGCATGAATGAAAGGATGGTGCCTGATAAGCAAGCAAACCCAAGGTATAGTCAAGTTCATGCTCTGTCAACATGCCACCGCAACACACATAAACCCATCCTATGGCAACAAGGTAATCAAATTATCTCTGCTATTGAACTGGCTGTTATGTATGTTTTCAAACAATCATCTGAAAGAGCTGTTTATTGCTGAGGCATCGAAAAGTTGTACTCATCAGCACAAAAGATGAGTCACAATCACAGTGATGATACTTTCACCAGTGAAGCAATATCCAGCCCACTGTGACCACACCACATCCGATTTTCATGTTAAAAGTTAAAAAGCAGACAAACCACAATATTTTGTTTTTTAAATAAAACAGTGCAATAAAATTGTTGGTAAGGCTCAACCCCTAACATAGAAAATATTACTGAGGATAGAGTTCCGTGTTCCCGTGCAACCCTAAAGCTGTGCTGAGGTACACACAAGGACATATAAGCTTGTACAGCTACATACATCACCCCCCCCTACAAAACACACACACACACACACACACACACACACACACACACACACACACACACATACTTTCCATATGGCAGGCATACCAGGCATGTTCAGAAAGTATTTTTATCTTGTATGGGCAGGTAACAATTAAGCCTGATAGTCAATATATCACCGATCAGAAATAAGATACAGTGATAGCACCAAAATCAGTACAGATTCACATATTATTTTTATTAAAGAATATGAACATCTGTATTAATTTTCATTAAAGCTGTATGTAATTGTAGTTGTATTACTGAATTACGGTATTAATGCTGTGTGTATAATTGTAAATACTCTTGCCTTATGACAGTGTTGTATGAACTATTTGTGGTGGTGTAGTATACTATATTTGTTGGTGTATTTGGGCCTAAGGTATGACTGAAAAGGGCTTTTGGGACATTTAATTTACCTGGTTAATAGATAAACAATAAGTAAGTTAAATAGATAAATATCACCCACTGAATATTACTTTCAGAAAGACAAGGGAATGAATTAAATGTGTACTACAGCAGTGACATTCTGAGGGATAGGTACAGCAGGATCTGTGCCCTTAGTACTGCTTCACTTTCAGTATGAAAGACATTTCTGTCATGTACAGAGAGAAACGGTATAGTCTGTATGTACAACTCCAGAAGATGTACAAGAGACATACAATGCTGACAGAAAATCAGTAAAAATAAAACATCTCAATTTTCACATCCATTTTAAGGAAGATGTTGATTGATATATACGGTGGTAGAATACGTATGCTGTACCAAATTTGTAACCTAGCAACTTTACAACTGTGAGAGGCAATTCTAAAGTTTAAGGGGTGCAAGTATTTCTTTTACAAGTTATACCATGCCAGCATATGAGAAGAGGATAAATGCAAATCAGCATTAACAGGACAATGGCGTTTCTCTACTTTGATATAAATGTTCAGGGTCATATTTTTCCTGTGCACCACACCAGACATTTGACTTTGTGATTTCTGTTAAAAAAGTACCAGAGGATAACAAAGAAGTTTTCTTTAAATGAGTTATGGGAGCAGTATATTTACTTCTCTGCAAATTGCTTCTTTCTGTGGTTCTTAAAAATTTGGAATTTGCTGTCAGACTACTTTTACCAATCAGACACTGCCTCCCTCTCTGAGATGAACTTATTCCATTCCTAGAGTGAACTCACTGAGCAAAAGTAGAATAAGCCCTCACAATGGGTGACTGAGAGTTTTGTGTCATTTAGAGACAAATAATGTGTCATTTCCACAGAAAGTTGACTGTCAAGTAATTGTACCAATAGGTATGACTTCAAGCAAGGTTTAGTTTTTATGCTTGAACACACATATTTATATATAAAATACAGAGATATTTTAAGTACCACTCATGTTGTATGCCCCTCACATCAGGGGGTGCAGAAGGGTATATTACACAAGTGGTACTAGTTTCATTTACCAGAAAATTCTGTTCTATGCTATTAAGCTGATTTGTCAGTTATACTGAACAGTAAACTTGATTTAGAAGAACACAGCACGACAATAAGGATGTCATCTATCACTAAAAAAAAGGATGCATTACAGATAGTCATGTGTACACTAAGCATGGAGTGTTATCCTTTGTTTAAAAAAAAACATGAAAAAGACAAACCGCTAAAAAACAAAGCAACAAGGAAGAAACTGACCACAATAGACTTTGCTGCTAACCAAATATCACTTTTAATGAGCGCTTTTGTCTTTTTATCATAAGACTTCTTCAGATAGTAAAACGTTAAATGCAAAAAGTTTAAATACATTGCTCCTAATCACATGACATTCAAAAACCACCATCCTTTGTTTTTCACTGTCCCAGAGAGGGGATTCATTAAATTTAAATGTACAAAACAGTATAGATTTTCTGGCTAGAAAGAGAGTCACCATGGACATCATTGCATAGTGCTGCCTTGCCTATGCATTGCAAAAATTTAATTTCTAACAGGTGTCATGATGGTTTCCTAAGTGATGTATTCTAAGTGGCATTGCTACAGAGAATATTTCTTCCATTTTTTTTAAGTTTCTTGTCAGAAAAAAACAAACATTTATTATTGTTTTGTTACTGTGGCATTTGAAGAAAGCTAGATGTGAAATAATTGTTTACTCTTGAAAAGCCATGTGACTTTATGAGCCTCTTTGGTAACTTATTTATTTATTTATTTTATTTTATTTTATTTTATTACATTTGATAACTGGGTATGTGGGCTGGTCCTCAGACATTTTTCAGGCATGACCCAGGCCCAGTGCAAAACAGAACAGTAGAGCAAAGAGACAGATATTCAATAGCTTCTAAGATGATAAAAAATGCCATATACACAAGGTTACAAATATTACCATTAAAGCAAGTTACAAACAGAACATGAAACCATTTTGGACATGATATTTACAATCTGTACATGTAGGAAGCTATTTTGTACCATATGATGACAGATGGTGAAATGTTTATTTATGCATCATATACCATAATGTGAGCAGTGTTTGAGGAGATACTTTATTTACTGTGATGAGTTCTAGGTGTGAATTTATAATTTTTGAAAGACCTATGAAATTGTATCACCTAAAGAGGTAGATGTATGATTTATTCTTCATCCCTGAGTAGATTTTTTAACAGTTTTGACACTTTTATTGTTCACATATATTCACATTTTTGTATCAGTTTTATTGAATTATCATTTAAGGCATAGGCAAACATACATTTATATAAAAAAACACAAACCATATTAACATGTTCCCAGTTACAAACATTATACACCACATATATTATTTCGTATAACTGTTACTAATCCAGCATTAAATAAATTGCTCAATTCCTTCCTTCCCTTAAACCTCTTTCCTCCTACTACTACACAGCATTATTTGACACTTATTGTTCCTACAATTTCCATTTATTTTTCTATATAGTTTGCTCCAACCCTTTTCTAAAGGTTCTACTCTCATTTCTTATATCTCTGTTACAATATTCAGGATCCCACTCAGTCAGTGTTTTCCCTTCACATTTTCTAGTTAATTTTCTTTCAGGCTCTCCAAGTTTCTTCTTTGCTGGCATCCAGGCAGTATACTTACTAGCCTGTTACTGAATTTTGCTAAAACAGGCAGAATTACTGGCCCTTATCTCTCAATTTCTTTTGTTCAGACTGGGAGAGCTAAAATGAAGCTGTTGATCAGTGTGCAGCCATCTTGGACATTCCCTGAGTAAGAATATTTAAGGTAAATTAAGTGAGAATTGTCTCGCCTCTAATCTTAATTATTTTTAATTTGTCATTTGTCTGGCATTTGCTTAGCAGGTAAAGGGTGAAATTTGAAAGGCTTAGCTAGGCACAGAAAGACTATCTAAAGAAAAGAAAAACAAAAAGAAAAAGAAAGAAAAAGTTAGAAATCTAAAAATCGGATATTAAAGGTGTAGTACAGGCTGATCAAGAAGAGTGCACCACACAAGAGTGAAATATGAGATATTTATAAACTGGAGAAGCTGTTTACATCGTGGGGATTTAGGATAATAGAGTATTTGAGGTCTGCAGGAGAATAAGGGAACTTTATAGTAGAATATTGGAGTTAGGGAAATTAGCAGACTGGTTAGTCAGGCATGAAAGGATAAAGTGAGATTGGAGAGGAGGAGGAAGAGAAGGAAACCTACAGAAAGGATGGGGCAGGAAAAATTGCAGTTGTATAAATGAATGTCCCTAGAGCTGATCAAATCTGGCTCTGGAAAGATTTTTTTTGGTCATCAGCTTTAACAAAAGCACTAGTCTGCAAACTGCCAAGGGTGCCAAATGAGCATTAACTATGGTTCTGTCGGCTCCTTATTGAAATTTTGAGTCGCCCTTGGCCTAGTCCTCAGATACTAAGAATAAGACCCAAAATTCAGACAAGTGAATATTGAATATCACTTTTCTCCTTAAAACTTGTTTCTTTTTCAGGGAAGCAAGCACCTCTGCCTCCTTTGGTACAAGGCACAAGTGACTCCACGCACCTCAAACTTATATATATATATATATATATATATATATATATATATATATATATATATATATATATATATATAAAACGCATATATATATATATATATATATATATATATATATATATATATCTACTGTATGGATACTGTATTGTATGGATACTGTATGTATCTTCAGTATGTACTTGTGCTGGAATATAATAAGTGTTGGTATCCTGTGTGTTTTCAGTATTTTGAGTTTTCAGTATTTTGAGCTTTAGAGATTTTGATCTCAGTATTTTGAGTTTAGGTATTTTGAAAGTCAGTATTTTGAAGTGGACCCATTCTGTTTGTTATTCTGTTTCTTATTCATCGGATAATATCAACATTTCATAAATCAGTATCATATTCATTAGACAGCATCAACATTTTTGCAAGCCAATTTGTAAATAGTTAAAAAATACTATTTTTGAAAATTCGACATCTTGCACCTCATATATGACAAAGTAAAGCCCAGATCACAACCCTTTGAGAACCACAAGCAATGCCCCAGTTCATAGCCCATGTATAAACCACATTTTCAGATACAGAATGTTTCACCTAGTTCATTTTTCATCTGCTAACAATAAGGATCCACAAATCTTTATTAAAAGAACATTCAAAGTTGAAGTCAAAGTAAACGTTATTGTCATTTAGAACTACACACGTGTAGTCTAAATGAAATTTCGCATATCTGCTCAATTCTTCAGATGACAAAGGAAAGTGAAACAACACATACAAGTAGAGGAATAAACATAACTAACAAATACAATACTACCCCTATACATGGAAGAAAGAGCAGAGACATTTACCAACCCTCATATATGAAAAGAATACCCTCCCCTGAGTTAAATTAACTACCCTATTTAAAGTAATGCAAAACAAATTAGAGATTGAAATGTCTAAGTTATTTGTCTAATATTGCACTTGAGTGAGTTAAATAATACTGACTATGGATATAATACATAAATATTGTGCTTACTTGGAATATATGTAAGTATATATTGCACAAATCAATAAAAATTGACTTATTATGTCTCCAGACCCCTGGGGCTAGTGCTCAATTTCAGAAGTCTAATCACTGAAGGGTAGAAACTGTCACTGAATCTTGTAGTCCTGCAGCAGATACTGCAATGTCTCCTGCTTGATGCCAGATGGTTAAACAGTCAATGCGCAGGATGCATGTTGTCCTGTATTATTTTGGTGGCCTTTCAGATGCTTCTTGTAGAATAAAGATGTATCAATGGAAGACTGGAACCTGTTACCTTCTCTGCAACCCTCACCACTCCTTTTAGCGCCTTCCTTTCTGTAACTGTGCAGCTTCCAAACCACACTGTGAAGTTGCAGGTGAGGATGCTCTTTATTACACTTCTATAGAAGGTGGAAAGAATATGAGAAGGAAGCTTAGCTTTTTCAACCTTCTTAAAATGTGGAGGCACTGCTGCGCTTTCTTGACCAGTTGACTGGTGTTTTCCAACCACGAGGAATCCTCTGATATGTCTACACCCATACATTTTGTATTCCTAACCCTCTCCACACTCTCACCATTGATCCTGAGCACTGGATGCTTTGTTCCCCTTTTCCTGAAGTCTATGATAATCTCTTTGGTCTTGCTTACATTCAGGTCAAGGTTGTTTCCCTTGCACCAACTGATCAGAGATGCCACCGCCTCTCTGTATGCCCTTCATCTTCCTTTGTGATGAGTCCTAAAACTGTGATGTCATCAGCAAACTTGATGATATGGTTGGACTTGTGCTTAGCATAGCAGTCATGGGTCAGGATGGTGAATAACAGTTGCCTGAGAACACATCTCTGTGGAATCCCGGTGTTAATTGTAATGCATTTTGATGTGTTCCTACCTGAACACACCCTCTGTGGTCTCTCAATCAGGAAGTCCAGAATCCAATTACAGAGATGTTTACTGATTCCTAATTGTGCCAGTTTTTCTATCAGCTGCAGTGGTACTACCGTATTAAATGTAGAGCTGAAGTCTATGAACAGCAGCCTCACATAGTTGTCTTTGCTCTCTAAATGCTCAAGTGAGATGTGTAATGCTACTGATATGGCATCAGCCATGGATCAGTTAGCTCTGTATGCAAACTGTAGATGGTCAAAATCAGGAGGTAGGCATGATGAAAGATGCTTTTTGATCAGCCTCTCAAAACATTTCATAACAGTGGATATCAGAGTGACTGGTCTCTAGTCTTTAGGGCTGGAGGGAGTTGTTTTCTTAGGTACTGGGATGCTGTTAGTTTCCTTGTAGCATGAGGGTACTTTTGCCATGTCAAGACAGGTGTTAAATATTCCCTTGAGCACTGTGCATAGTTGATCAGCACAGCCTTTTAACACCTTGCCCTGTATGTTGTTTGGCCCAGCAACCTTCCTGGAGTTAACTCTCCTTAACTCTCTTCTTACCTCCTCTGTGCTGAGGCTGAGTAACTGCATCCTTCTCATCAGTAGGTAACCTTAGTGCCAGCCTGTTGTTTCTTTCCTCAAATCTACCAAAGAAGATGTTCAAACTGTCCAGGAATTCAATGCTGTCCTCACACTGTGCTGACCTGATTTTGTAGTCAGTGATCTCCTGTATGTCTTGCCATAATCTCCTTGCATCCTTCATGTCTTCAAAGTGGCTCTGTAGCTTTCTGCCTTACTCCCTTTTAGCCTCCTTTATAGCCCTCCTCAAATAAACCTCTTGCTACATTTATGGCTTAACTGTCCTTAGCCCTGTAAGCTGTGTTTCTCTCTTTCAGAGGCTCATATACCTTAGGGGTAAGCCATGGCTTCTGGTTAGCTCTAATATTGATACTCTTATCTTGTCATGCAGTCATGTCTCAGTAATCAAAAATAAACAAGCATTTCTCACTTTGTTCTTGTTGGAGAGTTCCAGTCTCAAGTAGTCCATCTTGCCATCCAGTGATCTCACATTAGCTAGCTGTATAGCTGGTAGTACAGGTGTGTAAGGGTTTGATTTTAACTTTATGTCAATACCTGCTCTACAACCTCTTTTCTTTGTTCTCTCACATTTCTTTCTCTTTTTTTTGTCCAGCAAAACATAGCATAGCATAGCATTCACAAAGATGATAAGCAATATTTTCTTGATATAAATGTCCATGCCTGCTACATTAGATTTCATCTTGTTTGTATTTAAGAATAGCTTTGAATGGAATAATTTCATGAGCAATCATCTGGTTCATGCCTCATATATAGGAAGGTACGCCTCAGTTTTCATTTCTTTCATACTTATTCTTTGTTACTTTGATGTTTTATTCAATGTTACTAAAACAAACTCTCATTCCCTTATCTCCTTCACTATCAACTGCATACCATGTTTTAATCACGCTAGCATTTAACTCATCACACATTCTTCTGCTGTTGCAGTAAGTCTCCTCCAACCCTTCAGCATCCATCAAATTACTAACCAATTTACTCAGGTCAATGAATTATATATTATACCCTGCTTCAACTGATTTAATGTTTAACCCCATAAGCCATCATTATTTAGAAATACATTTGTTAATGCCAGGATGGTTGTAGGTATTTAAACTGAACTGCCACAGCAGTTCCTTGTAGTCTAAGGAGTTTTCCCACACTCTGCCTCTAGGATGAGATCTACAATTTCCAAAATTCCAAAAGCAAATTTATTAAAGTTGTGACAGACTACTGAATGACAATATAAAACATTACTATTGTTCGTTTTCTTAATATTCTATTGAAACATTTTTTCTTTTTTCTACCTTATATTTTGACTAATATTATGCCTAACGTGATAAATTGTTGTGTATTTACCTGTAATGGAGCTTTTCTCCCCGGGCCTCTACTGAAAACGGATATTGTGTCCAGTTGGACTAGCCCGGTCAACAAATGTAAAATAAAATAAATAAATAAATAAATAAATGTTCATATATACTTTTCTAAGAGGATGTTCATTTTCCCCCACATAAAACGTAGAACATGATGTGCACTTAGCCATATACACTAACCCCCTTGGATAAGCAGTTGCCACTTTGAAAGTAAACCTTAGAACTGGCATAATTATCAAATGTATATGTTTCTAAGGTATAAATATGGGAACATTGGGCTCAGGAGCCACACTAGCGAGCACCTTGTTTATATGAAATAAAACATACCTTATAATATTCTAATATTTATTTAAAATTTGTAGGAATCTTACCAACAAAATATGGTTTGTCACCTAATTTGCTAAAAATAGAATCCTTAGCCCTAAACATTTGCCAATTGTGAATAAAAATATCCTTTACTTTGTAGTATTGTATCCATGGGCTAAAACCATAGAATCTGTAAATTGGTAGTTAGCATTAACATTTCCACAAGAACATTATTAGTACTGGATTTTCTGAAGAGGGGAAAATATCTAGTGTGGCGATATTTTATAACATACTGAAAATTTTATTTAATAACATCATTGGGCATCCTCTCTGTAACAACATATTTTTAAGTTTAGCAAGTTCATCAAGCAAGACTAAGTTACTTAAAATCATTCAGGAAACCCTAACAGCCTGCCCTTTCTGGTGAAAGGGGTGAGCACTCGTAAAATGAAGGTGAAGCTTCATCATCCTTAGTGACAGTAATATCTAAATAATTCATAACAGAAAAATGAGTAGAAAAAGTAAAATATAAAAAATGAATAGTCCCATTTATATAACAAATACATTCTTCTATTTCTTTTTCAGAACCTTCCCACAAAATAGAAATGTCATCAAGAAAACATAAATATAATTTACAAAGTGGAAAAAACTTACTAAGAAAGGCATATTTCTCCTCCCATGTTTCCATGACCAAATTAGCATATACGGGGACACAAGTTGCACCCATGGTTACAACTCTAATTTGTTTATATAACTCTTCTTCAAAAAAAAAAAAACAAAATTATGCTCCAATTCTAATGCTATAAGAGCTTCTACTAAATGGACCTCAGTGGTAGCCGAAAATTTAAACTGAATAATAGTCTCATGAAAATATTCTAGACCTTCTTTCTGTGGAATAGAATTAAACAGATCAACAACATCGATGGATAGAAATATTAAATTAGGGTTCCGCAGGTCACCAGGTAGCCTCATCAAAAAATACCATGAATCACATAAAATATGGGAAATGTACTGATAGGCAGGCTTTAAAAGTCTATCTATAAAAGTAGCCAAACTGCCAAAGGATGAGTTTTATAGGATTCTGCTGCTACAATTGGCCTGAAGGCAGGATAAAAATATCTTTATGAACTTTGGGTATACCAAAGATACTAGATATCTGAGGGTGTGGGTTGTGTAAAATATTGAAAAGTTCTCGATCAAACATATAAAATACAGTCTTCCAAAAACAAATCAATTTTCTGGTAGGCAATACGGATCTCATTCCTAAAAGCATGTAAATAAGCAGTATATTCCTGTAATAATGTGAACATAACAGAAGAATACATAATGCCATCATGCAAAACAGTACCCCTACCCTTATCAGGTTTCATAATATGCAATGACTTATCCCTGGTAAACTAACACAAAATCTCCCTCGCAGATGCTGATAAATTGTACCAAGATAATGGCTTAGATTATCTTGCTGGGCCATAAAGGTCAGTTTCACATGCTTTTTCAAAAGCTGAAACTAAAGGGTGTAAAGGGGGACTGAAACAACTTTTTTCCTCAAAACCTTAGTGTCATTCTACCTTCTATTAAGATATTTAATTATATTTATGTTCAGTGACGTTTTCATTTTTATTCCTTTTTTTCCACTTTTAGGGCAGCACCTTTCTGTCCACTTGCCTTTTTCATAGCAGAATTAGTCACCCAACTTGCACTGCCTTCCCATTCACCTTCTTCGCTTTCAACAGTTACTTGCACTGCAGTGAACATGTTTCTCATAAGGTAATCCTAGAAGGAGTCTTCATTTAATTCCACAAAGTGCATCTTGCATGCCCTCATACTTCATGTTTTCTTACGTTGAAAAGGAGAAACTACATTGTGCTGTGGTGCAAGGTTAAGCATGCTTGCTGCATTTAGTTTTTACACAGCTCATGAAGTTATGTCCTTTCTTGCTCTATAAACCAGACCAATCTTTTTACACTCATCCCTATCATGACCTTCTCAATACTGCAAACACCACACCTCTGTACTTGACCCTGCTGTCCACAAAAAAATAAAAATAGCTAGATTAGCCAGCTCAAATAAGGGATCAGTTAAAACATGAAACAAAACTGTTGCTGCGTCATTCAATCCTTTCATTTTTAGCCTCACATTCACTTTCTCTTCAGTGTTCCCAAATGTGTCAAAAGTATTTCTATGGCTTTTCAGCATGTCACATAAAGATTGCAACCAAACTTTAATATCAGGAGGTAATACAGTTTCAGATCAACACAGAGAAGTTATTTGCCTTGTCAAACTATAAGGAGCAGCCTTCCATCTTTCCACAGAGCTGCCTATACATCAACATCATTATAGTGGAGGAATTTGTGCGAAAGTGTTCTTGTCCTGAAACTCACTTCATTTACATGGTATTCTGATATATGCAGGAAACAATGTGCACGTTTAGGTTTCAGACTACACTATTCCTTTAAAAGATGCCTTCCCACAAGCAGTCTGTCTAGTATTTTATCTGCTAGCTGCCTAGTGCCTAACCAGTTTACCTTGTGATACTAGAGGCTTACACAAACTGATTTAAAAATGTCTGCAAATGTTTTGAGCTATCTTCTCCCATATTACTTGAAAAACTCCATTCTCTAGCATTTTTTTCCAGCCTGCTTCAGACAATGACTTAGCTGTTGAACAGTCAGCCCACATTCCACCAGATGCACTAAACACTGGAACAGAAACACTGTAAATCCAGCTCTTGATATTTGACCAGTACAAGCACAAGCACAAACATCTGCCTCTTCCACCAGCACTAAATCTACTTCAACTACCCAGAAAATCGATTTCTGAGCTTCAGAGCTATCATTTCTCCCCAGTGGCAAAAATGATTGTTCTAAAAATTTCACAAGGATTCCACTGAAGCATAAATCCTACAACTCCTCCATCTTAGTCAGCACCTCGTTTGTGATTATGAATGTTCACACAGAAAACTGCACCCACAGGAAGATGGAGTAGCTGCCAAAGGTAATTCAGATGGGGAGGGTGGATATCACTGGCATCACAGAAATATGGGTCGACAGGGGGTTAACGAACATGCCTGTGCATAGGTTGTTTAGAAAGGGCAAGGAAGGAAGAAATGATGGTGGAGTAGCAATCTGCACAGAGTAGGACATCAAATGTGAGGTCAGCACCACGGATGAAGAGAACAATGATGCACCAAGGGTCAGAAGCTAAGAAAGTGCCCTTGCAGTTAAGGTGAATGAAGGTGGAGAGAGCTGGTAAACTGATGCAATCTATTGTCCTTATAGACCCAACACAGTAGGAAGATGATAGTCTGAGGTAGAGAAAAATGGAGTTGGTTTGGAAGAAGAGCACCCTTTGCATGGTGGATCTGAATGTGCCAGAGGCAGAATGGGAGATTTGGATGTCAACGGTAGTGAGAGATTGAAGACTGTGCTGTTGGGCCATGAAGGATTCAGCCAAATGGTACAGAACTATGCCAGAAATAATAGAATTCTGGATGTGGCCATACCCGGTGCAGACTGTGTCATAGATGCCCAAGTTCAGGTACCAGTAACTGGCACTAATCATGCCACTATATGGTTTAAAGTAGGGAGAAGCATAAGGGAGGAAAAGACATAATTACAGTGCTGTGATATGTCAGAAGAATGGATTATGTTGTCCTGGAAGAGTTGCTCAATGATGGGTTAGGAAACTGGAAGCAAGTAAATAAACAAATTAAGGGAATGGCTAGGAAGGGAATATTTAAGGTTATGGGCATAGGTATGTAGGAGACATAAAGGGAAAAAAGACAAGAATGCCAATATGGTTAGACAGAACTGTGAGGTTAACAGTTAGGGCAAAGGAAATGGCTTAGAAGATGTGGGAAGGTGGTGGTAAGGAGGATGAGGAAGCACATTACATGTAGTCTAGCAAAAAGGCAAATATGATGATGGGGAGTTAGAAAACAGGAAGCAAGTTGGAAAGCAAGAGATTTTTTACATAAGTATCAGAAAGAAGGAAGAAGAGGGACACAAATGGCCAGGCTGAACAAAGATGGGAGAAGGAATATAAACAACTGTGAAATAGAGAGGTACTAGGTAAATACTTTGCTTTAGTTTTTACAACAAAAGCAAGAGAAGAATACTGTGATGAAGGGAGGCAGGCAGATTGGGTAGAAAAACATCAGACACCAGGCGGGAGACTGAGGATGTGAACAGAGAAATGGCTTCTCTTTGAGTGGCTAAAGCACAATGACCATATGGGTTAACTCCTGGAGTTTTCAGATGTCTCACTAGTGTGTCAGAGGAACCTCTGAAAGATATCTTTATTAGATCACTGGCCAGTTACCAGAGGACTGGAAGATAGCAATTGTGGTGCCCTTGTACCAGGGTGGCCAGGAAAAATCCAGGGAACTACAGACCTGTTAGCTTAACAACAGAGGCAGGGAAAATCATAGAGAGAATCCTGAGGGAAAGATTGGCAGCATATCAAGAGAATTAGCTATCATCAGGACAGCAGCCATGGACAGGAGTTATCAGTCAAATGCAATCTAGTTTTATTACTAAATTACAGGTGAACTTGACAGGAGAGTACCAGTAGATGTAGACTACCTGAGCTTCACAAGGCTTTTCATGTGGTCCTACTAAGGAGGCTGATGGGTAAACTGGAGGGGGTGGGGAGTAGGATCACATGGTTCTACTAAGGATGCTGATGGGAGAACTGGAGGTGGTGGGGGTAGGACTAAGACTGGAAAACTAGACAGCTCCACAGTTCCATGCTAAGGCAGAGAGGGTTGGGGTAGAAAGGCAATGTCACAAATTAGGTAAGTGATTAGGGGAGTACTATCGGGATCTGTCCTGAATCCAGCACTCTCCACTGTCTTTGACGTAGACATAGATTAGAAATTGAAGCAGAAAATCTGCCTCTATGTTGACAACGCCAAGAGAGGTGCAGGTGTGCAGGATGAGGGCTGACTTTACTGAAGGATTTGGAAAGGCTGAACAAGTAGACAGAAAGATGGCAGCTGATGTTCAGTGCAAGCAAATGCAACGTACTGTGCTCAGGTCAAAACAACGTGGGTGTGAGCTAGAAAAAAGAGGTAGTGGAACTGATAACAGGGCAAGAAGTGAATCTGGACCACCAGGAGCACAGTGAGAGGGCAGTGACAGGTAAACAGAATGCTGAAGAGTCAATTTTTTTTCTTCATTTTTGGAAGGAGGGCTGAAGGGTGCTGAGATATAGATATAGTAAAATCTTCTGCCAGTCTTTTAAGCATCCATCACAGCCTGAATATATAAACTTTGTGTACAAAAAAGATTAATGATATGTAAATGGGATTTCCAGTGCAATTAAAAGATTTATGTTGTTCAGATACATTAAGTTATGCATTCCAGATTTTATATCTGGTCAGGAAACAATCTTACTGACAAACATTCAACAGTTACAGGTTCATTTAACTCTTTTAAACTCACTATTGCTAGTTTGTACCTTTTTTCTGGCATTACTGCAACATGGATCACATACCTTCTTTTCTGGAGATTTGTGCTGATTGCAAGTAATGTAATATGTTGTCTATTGTTCTTTGCACCATCTTGCAACACAAAACCAATAAGAGGAACTTTTTTCTGTGGAAAAAAGTGACTTTATTTGTTTGTAAACAACTGGCATGTTTGGATACCTCACTAGTTCAGTTCAATGGTAGACAGATCTCCACATCTCCAAAAAAAAAAAAAATACACTAAGCATATACTGCCATCCACAACATCTATTTTATTTATTTCTTTTTAGCTTCCTGCCCATGTCTGTTTGAGTCTCTCTGTTTGTATTTTTCATATCAATCCATTTCTTGGTTTTGTCAGAATGTTAAGTTTTAGACATGCTTGAAGAGCATATGCAATGTAATGGCAGAAGTTAACTCTTCTGATAATTAATAACCCCAAAATTACAGTGGAATCCAGGAAAAAAAACAAGCTCTAGGTCTGTGTTGAGGCCAGTTAAGTCTATCACAACAGCAAAGTGCAATAGAGGAGAAACAGAAAAATATTCTTTTGGAGAAAGCAAAAACACAATAAAATCAGTTTTAAATATGCATAAGACACTTTGCAAAAAGAGATTTCAAACAAACATATCTTGAAAGAAGTGTTAAAGTACAAAACATTTTGCCATCAAATCAAGGCAATAATATGTAGCAGAAGTAATGTTCCAAATCCACCCGGATTCACTAATCTTCCGTGCAGGACTAAATAAGTCCTGCATGGAAGTGCCCGTGTAGGAGCAGGATGGCAGCATGCCAAGCATATTAATGAAGGCACGCTGCTCGAGCTCTCAGGCTTACACGGAGCATGTACGAGTGCAGGGGCATGTCTGAGAGCATAGCTCTCAGAATAAACACACCCCTGCAATGTAGAACAGCAGAAAGTGTTAGGAAATGAGCAACATCACTCATAGGTGTCCGCATATCCCTACCAACAGTCCCCCATGTGTACAACAGCAACAGTACATATAAATTAAATGAATAAACGCTCTTATTTCTTTATTAAAAATCTGAGTACAGCTAACCATAGGTGTGTGGGTGTGCCCATTGCTTAGCTACGGTTAATGCACTTAAATAGCAGAAAGAGGATAAAAAGCAAAATATATGCAAACAAAGCAGTACAGCAATAGTGTAGTGGGCAGAGCATTTGCCTTACAAGCAGTTATTCCTGGTTTGAGTCCCACTGCAGTGCATTCCATTTTCCCTTCAAATCACTCTATGATAAATATATTTTGCGGCATAACCTAATAAATAACATACATTTGTAAACTGCAGTACTGCATTTAATGCAGATGTGAGGTGTCAGTGTCATAATGTTGCAAAGTCCACAGATAATCGCATGTGCCCCATACAGTATCACAGATACAAATGGAAGGTAAACCGTGTAATGAATGATAACTCCATACATTTTCCAAATCACCCACCTCCCCAAGAACCATTACACTATTACTGTGTAAAATGTAGCACTAGTAAGTGATAGTAAGAGGTAGTAAACATATTTAAGCACTAGTAAGCAGGTTTAAGCCCATTTGCATGGGGGGAAGCAATGCCCACACAAGTTAAGCAAGATCGAAGCTGTCTTTAAGCATATGTTAGCATTGCTTACCCTTGTGCAAACCAGCGCAAACCCGCTTACAATTGCTTAAAAGTGCCTTAGTCACTCTGTATCCAACAGCTCTTGTCCTGCCCAGCAGCAAAATAATCAGCACTCCCAAGTTGCAAACCCTGGACCCTGCACACTATAGGCAAAGTGATTTGCCACTATGCCATGGCAGATATACATACATCTGATGTTATCACAAACATATCATCCAGCGCAGTCATTCAACAGTATACGAAATGTATGTAATTATGTAGATGTATGTGTGTGTGTATGCACATACACACACATACACACATATATATATATATATATATATATATATATATATATATATATCTCAAGAACGAACTTTGTGACAACAAAGCATTAAAAATGAATGAATAGGAGAACACCAGCAATCCCTGTATTATTTAGCACTGTTGTCTTATGTAATATCAAGACCCCTTCAGACAGACATGTTACATTAATACGAGCAACCATTTGTACATTGCTCAAATACAGTATTTCGTGCAGTTTATGTAAATTACCAAAACAGTTCCTGTCCAATCATAATGTGAGAATAGTAGTCTTGCAAAAATTTAAGAAAATAAAAAATGGTGCACATCGAGGGGCATGTGGGCATACTTCATACTCAAAATGTCAAACCTGGGACATCAGTTCTGCGGAACCGGGATATGAAGCTGGGCAAGTGTGTGAGCAAACTGCTGCTTCTCAGACCCCTGGCAGGATGCTACCAGTGGGAGAAACAGTGTAGACCAGCTAAGTCTAATCTTGACAAAAAATCAGTTCCGTCCCTGGTGGGATGAACCAAGAATTGTGAGTCAATCCGATGTTTACACATGTCTCGAAAGATGAACAAGGCAAGGCTCATACGTACGTGGACTAAATGGATGAAAAGCCTGAAGAATCTTGGGTCAAGACAGTAATCTGGATGAGTACCGAGACGTGGAAAGAGGGCAATATGTGGAGGTGTGGTATGGCTGGGCTAGCAACCGGAGAATGGATGGTTGCTGTATACTTGGAGCTCGGGGGTGGGGGAAGGAACCATGGGTATGAAATTATGGAATTATGGATAGAGGCATGTCAGGGTTGTATGGACCGGTTCAAATCAGACCACCTCATGCACATAAGTGAGGGGGGGCAGAAGAGAAACTGAGATAACATGTAAGAAAGAAGTGAACTCACATGCGGTTCTGGGAGTGTGAACCGGAGGGATTAAGATAGTCTAGGCCGAGGAATGCACCTCGGGCATAAAGTGTTAAGAAATGAGTGAGATCACTCATAGGTGTCCTTATATCCCCACCAACAGTCCCCCATGTGTACAACAGCCACAGTACGTAAAAATAAAATAAAGAAACCCTTTTATATATTTTTTAAAAATCCAATTAAAGCTAACCATAGGTGCATGGGTGTGCCCATCACTTAGCTACAGTTAAAGCAGCTTAAAAGGCTGAAGAGGATAACAAGAAAAATATATGCAAATGAAGCAGCACAGCAATAGTGCAGTGGGCAGAGCATCTGCCTAATCAGCAGGCATTCCCGGTTCAAGTTCCACTGCAGCACAGTCTATTTTACATGGCAAAGCATGTTATAACCAATTCTTTTGTTGCAAAACCCACTAAATAACACATATTTATGAACTAGAGTACTGCAGGAAATGCACATGTGAAGTATCAGTGTCATAATGAATAAGGCACTAGTAACCAGGTTTATGCACAAATAAGCAGTAGTAAGCATATGTAAGCACTAGTAAGCGTGTTTAAGTGCATCTGCATGGGGGTAAGCACTGACTACACAGATTAAGCAATATGGAAGCTAACTGAGTATAAGAAAGTGTTATCAGAATTTAGTAGTGCTTAGCTCCACGCAAACACGTGCACACCCACTTACAACTGCTTTAAAGTGCCTTAATCACTCCATATCCAATGGCATGTGTCCTGCCCAGCAACAAAATAAACAGCCTCTGCAAGACTTGAACTCAGGACCCTGTACACTACAATCACAATAGTTAACCACTCAGCCATCAGAGCAGTACATAAGACTGAGGTGTCAACAAACTAATCCACACCGTAGGAAAATGAAATTGAACATGTGAAATGAATCAATGTATGTTGCGATGTTGTATAACCTGAAACATAACATAAATATGTGAACTGAAGTACTGCAGTAAGGCCAGATGCGAAGTGTTATTGTAATAAAGTGTTGAAGTCCCCAGGAACCCATACAGTGTACGTACACAGGAATCACAGATACCAGACACAGATATAACATGTAACAAATAATAAATCAATGTCAAAAGGAAAATATAATGCTAAATAGATATTAAGCAATGCTAAGCATTGCACAGGTCAGCCTACATGGTGTAAACAATGTGTAGGCCGGCAAACTCAATCTGCCCAGTGGTATGCCCCTTTAAGCAATGCCAACATTAGGTAAGCAGGTATGCCTATAGCTTAGCCTTTTCAAAACTGTCCAATCACGGGAAAGTGCAGAAAATCAGGTGTATTTAAACCCCACAGACACCAATAATTCCCATACCTGGTTGCAGCTCCCTACTGTAAGCAAAATGGCTGGAGTTGGGGAAGGCACTCAATTTAGAGCGCAGTGCTGGGGAACCCAGGCATCCAGATTCATGGTATGGATTCTGGTAAAACACCATGAGGAAAGACTACTGCAGGGCCAGAACTTAGGCTCTCAGTATAAAGTGGAGGCTTGGGACAGTCTCGTCCATAAATTCACCAGTGCCACTGGTATCCCTTGGACTGGTGAGCAGGTCTGGCATCACCATGCTGACCTGAAGTGGCAGAGGGGTGATCTCTTGGACCAGTGGATGCAAGATGCAAGGCAGATGGTTGATGCCCCAGCACTAAGTACCCATTCTACTACGTAGATAATGATTGCCTACCTTGTGTATACTATGGATAGGTAATTGCTAAATATTACTGTATTTCTCTGACAGATGCAGATGAGCAGGCTGCGACCCTGCAAGCCCATGCTGCTAGGCTGCAAAGACTGCTTCGCGAGGCAGGTTAGTAATATTCCTGCATCTACTGTCATAACAAATAAATATAACAGTTCTGGAAAGTGTCGTACCAGTATAAAAATGTATTGTGTATGGGATGTACTGAATAAACCAGACAATATGGCAGGAAGACTGTCATATAGGGTGTGTGGAAATAAAGGTGTAATATCTTGTGAATAAAACTATAACCCCAGGAGTGCTTGGGTACATTCTGCTGTCATATGTTGCTGTAGTGTTAAATAGTACTGTTGTATTAAGCAGTCTTACCCACACTGTTGAACACAGTTAAAATGTGTAGGAAGTTCAGTATAGCAATGCTGGAATTCTGAAGAGGTCAGTCATATACAACAACTGAGGGAGACTTAGACAGAAACCATTGGAATGCTTTACACCAATTCCCTGGTAGCATAGTGTACTGTGATGTCAGCTGTAATATTTTTACCACACACAGCAGGGGTTTGAATCCCGGGAGTTGTAGTAAGTTGTATGCATAATCATAACCCAGAACTGTACAGAGTTTGTGAGAATGTTTAGACAGAAAGCTGTATGCATAATTAGACCCAACAACTGTACAGACTTTGCTAGAATGTTCAGATAGTATTCTGCAAGCATAATCATAACCATGAACTCTACAGACTGTGGCAGAATGTTCAGGTAGTAAGCTGTATGCATAGTCATACTCCTCAACTGTTCTGATGTGTCCAGCATGTCCAGATAACGGGCCCAAATCTGCTGTCTGGTAACCTGTTCCCCTGACAAATAAGTGTGATGATCCAAGAAATGTAGGCAGCCTATACTGACATATAATGGATAGTCAGAACTGAACATAAAAAGAGAATGTATATGGAAACAAACTTGGCATTGTAGCATCTCATCCAAAGTGTATGACAGCTATTACAAAATATGTCATAGTAACACCTGCATCATGTCAAGCCTTGACCAGAGTGTGTGCAATAATGGACTGTTAGGTATGTGTATAACATCAACATGGAATCCGGGAGTATGTGCAGTATTTGTGAGGTAGTGTTAACAAAGATTTCTCCACCGCTATAACAGGTAAGAGGTGTAGACTGTAGGTACAACACAGTTCACTCATACACTTGTCTACAAGCATGGCATCTGGGAGTATGTGTAGAATTTGTCAGGTACTGTTAATGATTTTCTCAACAGTTATAACTGGTAAGAGGTGTAGACTATATGTAAGACACAGTCTGTGTATATACTAATCTACAAACATACCATTGTACAAAGTAAGGCCATTGGGTAGTGTAATAATACATGTAAGGGACAGATCACTGCAGTGACTAAGAAAGTTGTGAAAACTACAGGGATATATTATTTGTTAATTGACCTCTCTCTCTCACCCCCACCATATGTGCAACAATAACCCAATTACACACCTCAGTGGGTACGTGTACACTCCATACTTTTGTTGGGACATGTGTTCTATTGGTTTACAAATATTCGCATTTGGTTTTATGCATGTGCCATGTTAAAATACCCCCACAGGGTGTTGCCATCAATGAAACCTGCATGCTGTTGTAAAGGCCTCTGTTGTCCCACATATGCATGTGTTCTACTTGCTCTGCAACTGTTGTAAATCTGGTGTCTTGGGTTAATGGATATACCTATGCATGCTGTTATAACTAAACCTGAATGCTGTTGACTATTACTAATCCATATCATTCTTAAAACTGCAACAGCATAGCTCATATGGGAAGGCCAGTCCCAGCGGACCCACCTGTCCCACCTCAGCTGGCCATGGCACCGGGCACCAGCATGTCTGGAGCCCAGCCTGGGATCTCCTCCTCCATTGGCCCTGCATCACCTTCAGGTGGAACCGCTGCAGGGGATGGGGCTTGGCCCCCACAGGAGTGGGGACGGAGAGGTACCTGTCACCTGCTGTCAGGTCTGGGCCATGGTGGTAGGGAGCTTGATAAGGAGTTTTGAGACTGGCTACGCCAACTTGAGGGCTACATGGCACAATTAGAGGGTGAGCCTGCCCCTCCTACCCAGCCCCCAGCACAGCCACCCTTGGAGCTGTGAAGGTGCAGTGGTGAATGCCCATTGGTGGGGACTTCAGTCCCACTGTTTCCATTTGGGGGCTCGTGGGTTTGTGACTTCCAAACATCTCTCCCCATCCAAGGTGTTTACCCCCCACATGTGTCATATACCGCCCCTGTATGCGCCGTGTTTGTCTTGTCTGTTAAACTACCCAACCTACCTCCCCAAATATATCTACTACCCCTCTCCAACATCTCACTCTCACCTGAAAGAAAAAAAAGAGCACTCTGTACCCACAAAAAATTTTGCCCCATACATAGCTGTTCATTTCACATACGTGTCCACTGGATGCATGTAATCCAATCTAATTGGCATCACAATGAATTATCATTGTCTTCACCCCCTCCCAGGGGTTTTAGTGTCCAACTCTACCTCCACATTCAGTGTATATGCACAGCTGTTGCTGTAGAAGAAATGTGCAGCTATGGACCTTCCCTACATCCTTCCTGTACATCCCTGACTATTTTCCCTACTGTCTTTCCTTCTTTGTGCCCCTTTTTCACCACTTTCCTATCAACCCCTTTTTCTTTTCTTTTAAATAAATTAACCTGCCATCAATTTGGGGCTGAGGCAGCAGGTAGCTGTTGCCGACGGAGTATGTATGAACACTTCTACACCACCACCAGCTCAAAGGTTGGTAGATCCAGTTGGTTCATTGTATGGTTTGAGTGCCGATCAGCCATCTAACCAGCTCCTGCCTGTACAAGGACAGCCTAATTTAAACCATATCGGAGGTGTTCATTGTCATTTGTCACCAAAGCATTATATCAGCTCTAATTTTCGGCAAGATATGGAGGGTAATCCATGTTCCTTAATAACATGGTTGGCAGATAGTTTTTCTTTCTCCACGGAGCGGACACCACCCACAGTGAACTTGCAACAAACAAGAGGTAATAATTTTGATACTCCTGACATTGTAAGCAACTTAAAACAGTTGGATACTCATTTGTTAAAACTTAAAAAAATCCAACTTGAGATATCCTACTTTAAAGAATGCTTAAAGCAAAAAGTTGTGCCGAAAGGACTGCGTAGAGCTCAATACCCCACCGGTCTTATAAAAGACTCACTGTTTCATATAGAACTGATCCAGCTTTTAGATAAGCAAAGTTTTGAGCTTATCAAATTAATGATTAAACATTATTCTTTGTTTGTTGACAGTCTTTCTAAATCAATTAGTGAGCTGGATGCTAAAGTTCACGATGATTTAGAATTTGACAGGTATAAATTTGAATACAGTAGAATCTTTGATAGCATTAACCAACATATGTATAAACTTAAAGGCAATAAAGTAAAAAAATTAGATCGGGACTGTAAAGCCTACAGTCAAGGGTCGGCTTATCCATCCCCTTCACCAGCACAGATTTGGCGTTCCAGCCAAATTAGTACCAACCAGGTTGGTGGTAACCAACAACATGCAAACAGCTCGAATGAATATCAATCGACCCAACCTGATGACCATCCAACTAATATAAGTAATCTTAACACTAGCCAGTTGGATGTATTGGACAGTTTTGATCCAATCAATATGGAGGGTATGTGTCAAGGTGAGATTTGGAGAAGTGAGAGGATACAAAATGCTCCTCGTGTCAATTATAATTACAATAATATCACTATAATCAGAAAGGTCACCAACATCAGGATTTTCGGAAGGACAATTATTTAGGAGAAAAGCCAAAACATCAGAGATTTGCTACATGGAACAGAAGTACACAAGGTCAAAATATGGATCGGTCATAACATCAGAGGAAGAACCCTTGAGTGAGATAACACCAACCCCATCAGGTGTTTCTTCCTTACCCATGGTCTCTCAGAACAGCGAGGACTATGTCCATGATAATTGTTCTTCGACTATTGCTTTGTGCTTGTTAGATGTCCAACAACAATTAGATCGACCCAGGATCATCGTCAATAAAGAAGATGACTTTAAAGTATATAATTTTTCAGCCAGTGAAATTTCTGAGGATATAGTACAATTCCTGGCTAAAGGTTAAACTTATGTACCCCGGCATAGAATGGATATAGCTAAAACTATTCTAGAACTTAAAACTTTTACAAGGAAATTGAATTGTTGATTGTATTTTATGAATTCAGATGATTCACTGTGCGACAATTATGCTTTTCGCATTGCGAGTACTTTTAACCCCCCATTGCACCCTTTGCTCCAAACTTTTGAGCAATTGTGTGAGTTGGATTTTAGATATATAGTTAACCACAGGTTTAAGTCTAACTATGATAAATATTTCAGTGAAATTGATCATTTGAAATATATCCAAACTCAGGATATACGGGTGTGTAAACCTGATAAGGGGGGGGGGGGGCTTAGTGATTTTTGATAAAGCCAATTATATTGAACACATGCTTAGTCTGCTAAATAGTGATACGTATCAGGAGAGTTCTAGATCGGCGGCAAATAAAGCCTACAATTTAATTAAAATTTGTTTAAATGATTTGTTTATTGAGGGACGGGTAGACCAAGTAGTGCTTAACTATATGATTACTTTATTCCCAAAATATCTGTCTTTGTTCAGAATCCCTAAAATACATAAGGACATAAATGACCCACCAATGAGACCATTAGTTGATAGTCAGGGTTCTCCAACTTATGCATGTTCGAAGGTCATTGACTCTATGTTGCAGAAATTTGTAGTTTTAGAAACACAAATATGTAAAGATTCTTGGTCATTTTTGGCAAGCATTAATGAATTGGAATACAAAGATTACAGTAACATCCTTACAATTGATGTCAAAGACCTATACACATGCATTCCCCATCAGGTCAGTATTGAGTGGGTAGCCGTGATTATGAAGAAACATGGAGCTCCAAGTAAGGATATAGCCTTGGTCATGGAACTATTAGATCTTACACTTACTAATAATTATTTTATGTTTGACAACAAGTTCTATTTACAAAATGTAGGTTTAGCAATGGGCTCTCCATGTGGGGCCAGTGTGGCCAATCTAGTCATGGCCCACTGGGAAGCTAGTTATGTATTTGAGGCAGGGAATGAGATGGAGTGTGTATTATATTACACTAGATTTCTAGATGATATTTTCATCTTAATTAAGGGTGATGAACATACAGCGCATGAATTGGTCAATAAGTTTAATGCTACTACTGATTTTTTACAGTTTACCCACAACTTCAGTATTGACACCATACCTTATTTAGATATTTGGCTTGTCAAGAATAGGGAGTTATTTGTTTTTACTGCCCAAATTTTCAGAAAAGCAACATATTCAAATTCATTTCTTCATTTTTCCAGCTGTCATCCTTTACATCAAAAGAGGTCTGTCATTAAAGGTCAGCTGGTGAGGGCTTCACGTATCTCTAGCTTGGATGATGACTTTAAGAAAGAGTGTTTGTTTTTGAAGCAAATGTTTTTACACCATGGCTATGATTGTTTATTAAACTCCTTAATAGAGGAAGTCACGTTTAAAAGAAACAAGTTATTGTTAAAACCAATTTTATGTGTTAAATCCTCATTGGATTCTGGTAACAGTACATTGGAATTGGTAACTAAGGTTTCTTGTATTAGGCAGTCTGTACAGAAAGAGGAACATTCTAAATGTAGTTTTATTACTACTTTTAATGCTCAAAGTAATTCTATTATTAAAATAGTATGTACAAATATGGACTTTTTAGATCTAACCACCTTTTGTTTGAACATTTGGGGGTGTAAACCCTCAATAGTATTTAAAAGAGGAAGCAATTTGAAAAATCTTTTGGAGAGGCACTATATAATGACACCTAGAATTACAGGAATGTTTAAGTGTGAAAGCTGCAATTATTGCAAATATGTTGAGATTACCAACTCTTTTGCAATCAATGGGCAATATTTTAAATTAAAATCAAAGTACAACTGTAATACTAAGTTCATTGTCTATTTGTCAAAATGTGTGGCTTGTCCCGCATTTTATGTGGGCAAAATGGAATGTAAGTTCCGTGAAATAATTTATGAGCATCTCTATGCCATAGGCCACAATAAAATGGACAATGCCCTAGCAAAACATGCCCATTTGAATGTACATCATCATTTCAAGTTTTTGGTTATTGATCAATTTACACATGATGTTAGAGGGGGTCCGGCCTCCTTCAAATTGGAACCCGCGGTGGTGGTGCTGCGGTAGCATTGTCACCTCACAGTAAGATGCTGTCCGGTTCGATTCTCAGCTAGAGCGTCTTCTGCATGGAGACATGCGTGAATGGGCGTACCTTTGTTGAAGGTTGTGCATCAGGCCTGGCAAGCCGGTACGTAAAAATCAACTGCCAATCATTAGCGGACCAGAGTTCTGTTGTGGCGACCCCTAAAAGCCGAAAGACACAAACAAATGGCAGCTGAAACTTAATGCTTTTAACTTTTCTGGATTAAATGAATCATGTTCCATTATGAGCATGTTAAAGCTCAAAAGTTTACAAAGATAGAATCTTTTGTAATTTAACTTATTACATAACTTCCTAGTATGGCATTATTTGAAGTAAAATAAAGTAAGGTATTTGTAGGACCAATTTTATTTTTACATATATATAAAAATATATATATATATATATATATATATATATATATATATATATATATATATATTTGTGATTTTTATATATATTTTATGTGTACTTTCTACATTGTTATGTAGTTTTATGAGGCTTTATTAGGTTAGGATACTAGAGCTTTAAGTGTAAGTTGTTGTTGGTTTAATGATTAATTAATATCACAGTTTCCCACACTTTTAAATTGAGTTGTTTCATAAGACTGCTTAATTGGCTGTACTTTTTACTTCTGAAGAAGTTTGCCAGTGAGCAAATGAAAAGCACTTTAAGTTTACATTTGGATTTTATTCTATTAAATTTGTGTGCAGACTCTATAGTCATTTGGTTTTTGTGTTTCAACAGTATATACACATATGCACAGACAAACTGTATTAGTAGCCATACATATGTAGAAGTAGTGTGGAAGTACTGGGTGCAAAGTATATCCCTCAGCCACAAGCCTGTAACTGGCACCTGTGAAATGTGTAGTGTAACAACCATTCCCACAAATGAGAATACTTACATTAAACATGTACCCACTCACATTCAAAGGACATGACACGACACACAGGTATGCATACACAGAAAACCTTTAATTTGTGTACTATAAATAATGTATGTCATTACTTACAGCACATAGATTTTGAAATATGTAATCAGTGATGAATGCAAGGCCCACACAAAACAGTAGATGCAAGCAATGTGGATATATAACATACTATGCTGTCCAGGCCAAGGCCTTCAATCAGTACAACAGTAGACAAAGGATTTGCCTTCAAGATAAGTAACAATCAACAATTACAGATGTAGTTCAGCAGCCTCCAATTACACCCTATAGTCAAGCCCTAGGGTGAAATATATTAGTTGTGGTAATGTCAATGTATCTGTCACATAACATTGCTCAACTTAACATCTCACAATCACACTGACTAACTTGTGTGTAACACTGTAAGCTGTAGACCACCACTGTTCTCATGGAGGAACATATAAAAATGTACAGTCACATACCTCAATGTGTGTAACACTGATATCCATGACATGTTGTCACAGCCTAGGTTGATAGCATTGAATAACCCTCCCCCATAAAAGGTTGTACAAGGGCAAAGAACACTGTGTACCACACACTGACCTCTGGAATGTACAAGAGCACACATATGTTGTCCAACTGTTGCCCCCATATGTATGGACCCTGACCAACATATTTTGTGGGAGTCCACGATATGACTGGGATGATAGCAGGAATGCTAGCAGTAAATAATGATAGGCCATTACCTAACAACCCCTAACTGTATCACAGCAGGACAAAGCCTGCCATATATGTGGAGGACAGAGGCAGGAATACAGGGCCATATTTGCAATATTGCTGTTGCACACCCTGGAAATTGCTTGTGTTACAGGATTTGTTGCAACATGCCCTTATGCAGGAATAAGACATCAGAAACACAAATGGATGTAGCCATGTACTGATAGCACACAACAGACAGACTGCCAGTGATATATCTAGGACAAGACCTGTGTGGTGCACAGACAAAAACAGACAATCCACTGACCATCATGTGGATAGGCCCACAGTTTAGAGCTATGCAGAAAGACAGCATTCCATTCTAAACTACTATGTAGACACAAACACTGTGAGACCAGCAATATACAATGCACATAACAACACTACTCACTCTATCTGTAGGTCTGGAACCTTATACAAATGTGTAGTTGGTCTGTGTCTGCAAGTCCTGCTAAAACAGGTATTGCTACCTGCTGTCTGTAACACTGCTGCCCACATACAGGAAAGATGTCTTCCATACTGGAAAGGTTAAGGGACAATGCCCACATGAGTCAGTATTTTATAGTACTGGGTTACCATGACAGTGGTTATCCGAAGTACTACACAGCAGGCTGCATGCAGTTAGCAACTGTTGCACACTGATTGGTGCAGAGCCCATTACCTGATCACGTGCAACACCTACAAAAGCCATGCTGCAATCTATTCAAACCAGCTCAAGCTCTCTAGTGTAGAGAGAGAGACAGAGAGAGACAAAAAAAAAAAAACATAAACAGAAAGCTGTCACAGCTGTCAGAAAAAAAATACAGGTATATAAAACATATATGTATTTTATTAAATGTAGTATGTGGTATAGAATAATAGGATATATGAAGTGGAATGATTCATATGTGCCATCGGTAGTTGTTCCTGTAATGATGTTCTGCTGAACAACTGCTCTGGACAATACTGTCTGTCCGTGTAGGCAGTGGGACATACCTGTCAACTGTGCAGATCAGCAATGAATGACAAAGATGTAAGCCATAATATCTGTGTTGGGTATGTTAGTGTGGGCAATAGCTGATGGTGGAAGTACTGCCATCATGATAGGCACATGGGTGTCAGAGCACACCACTTGCAGGACAGTAATGTTAATGTGTAATGTAGCATGCACAAATGCCATAGGTGTATAATAGGCTTACCTGCAATCTGTCACCATATATACCACCCTAATGTTAGCCTGTGTTCACATGTGACATCTGTCTGTGTCGCAGCAAGGCAGAACAGTGGAGCTGTGAAGGAAAGAGAGCTACAGAGTGTGGACCAGATATCTGTATGCACCCCACATATAGATAAATATATGTGTGATATATAATTAGACGTGTATGTCTACAGATATACAGACACTCATATAGATTATAGGTATATAAACAACCCACAATATATAACTACACATATATGTACAGATATATATATATATATATATATATATATATATAAAACACACACACACACAGCATAATTCTTCTACATATATATATATATATATATATATATATATATATATATATATATATATATATATATATATATATATATATATATATATATATATATATATATATATATATATATATATATATATATATATATATATATATATATATATGCACACACACACACACACACACACATACACACATATATATGTAAATACATGTCCCCTTCCATGATATGTGTGAGAGAACATCACACATATCAATACACAACATATATATATAGCAGTACATGGGTGCAAGATACACTTTGACATGTGGTGTGTAACCCATGTTGAGAACACATCGCATTTGTTTTTGAAGGTGGAATTTGTATGTTGGTGAAGGCTAGTAGGCAAATTGTGGTATGTAGGTTGGGTCTGCAGACAGAACAGTCAGCATACAGGGCTGGTATATGACACATGGTGTGTAAACACCGTGGATGGGGAGTCTTGTTTGGAATGTGTACATCATTGAGCCCCCGTATGGAAGCAGCGAGACCAAGGTCCCCACCCATGGACAGTCACGAGAGCATCTACATGGTCATAAAGGTGCTTGGTCTGTGGGCTGTGCAGGAGGATCAAGCATGTCCACACTGTGTATGTGTACTGCAGGTCTCCAGGTGATGTAGGAAGTCCCCCATGTCTGTGTGGAGCTCTCTATGCACCAGACCCTGGACCTGACTTTGGGTGACAGGGTTGTATCTGTGTGTGATTGTGGGGGGGGGGGCACCATCTCCTGAGGTGGTTCCACCTGAAGGTAGTGCATGACCAGTAGATGATAAGGTCCCATGGTGGGTCCCAGATGTGATGTGACCTGGTAACATGGCCAGATGAGGTGGGAGAGGTGGTTCTGCTTATAACTAACCCCTACACATGCTATTGTGTCAGTGTTATGGAGCATAGGTGGGTTGTAATAGTCCACACAATCCTGAAACATGTCCAACACCATGCATAGATATCCCCAATAACACAGAATGGCAGATGTGCAGCAATCATATAGCATGCATACCACATGCACATGTTGAACCATAGTGGCACTGACAATGGCATGCAGGTGAAATAGTCTGTAACAGGCCAGCAAAGATAGTGTCCCCATAGGGAACATGGCTACAAACACACAGCACAAAGTGTGGTACAAACACATAGCACAAAGCGTGGTACAATACAACATATGTCCCAGTGGTAGGTAAGCTGTCAATATACCAATTGCATTGTGTGAATGGTTTGTTGTAGCTGATATGGTGGGAGGAGACAGAGATGTGCATTAAGAACTATGGTAACCCTGCTGTATGAGTTGCTCAGACCTGTTTCCATCTTTATATCTTCCAGGAAAGATGGCTCATGCAAGACTACCAGCATTCAGTGCTGCAGAAATGGAGGTAATCGTGGCACACCTGATACAGCACTACCTGCTACTTTTCAGCAGGACAGCCCATGATCAGCAGGAGAGGACCACCCTGTGGAATGATCTAGTCCACAGGGTTAATGATGGCCTGCGGAACCGCAGTTATGAGCAGGTCCGACATCATTGCACTGACCTGCTTCACCATGTACATCGACATGCAGCTTCCATATGAGGGGAACACCTCACAACAGGGGGGCATGCCATCTATCCACCCCTGACTCATGTGGAGGAGCTTCTCAGCAGCCTTGTGGCACCTGCCTACCCGCAGAACCAACAAATGGCAGGGAGCATTGTGGAGGTGGGTGCCACCAACACACCGGCTGAGGAGCATGCAGGTAAGGCCCCAGGGCACATCATTAGACCACTTTTGTGTATGCATCTGCATCTGTACAGGTAGATCATGCATATCTGAGATGTCATATACATAGTCTGTTGCTGTGTAGTAGTAATAAACAGTTGTGCATAAGCTGTAGTATTGTGGACTTCTACTGTTGATGTACCGTAATGCTGCACTCACCCTTTACGAATGCCACAGCTGTGAATAGTGACATCAACTCTCTCACAATCTTATGTAGGTCCCACCAGGATACCACCAAGGCAGCAGCCTGTAGCCGGTGAGTCTGGTTCATGTTCATGCTTGACAATGCACTGGGCATGTAATAGCTATGGGATATTCCTTGCACAAATATAGCACACCTACCCATACTGCATGCTGTACACATTCATGTTTCATTGCTGTGAAATGCACTGCATCACAGTGGAGACCATGATGGGGTATCGGAAGGGTACATCAGACACATGCTAGATAACTAACATCCTGTCATTGTGAAATGTGTCCACAGGGATGAGAAGAATGGTGAGACACATGGCCTACAGTAGGGACATGTGTGAAACAACACCTTCATATGGTGCTACAACTGTAAATATACATGTATTACAATAGCAACTGTTACAGATCTACACTATGTCATAACATAGTACTGTGGTCCACATAATTAGCTGGTAGTAGGCTGTTGCACGTAGTGTCCCATTCTTGGGACACTGCAAACTGACACATATGTAGGCCATAGTTGCCAAGCATCTGCAAAAAGGCTGGAGGTGGGGAGGGTACACTGCAGCAGGGATCCTATGTATGCTAAGAATGTCTGTATCTGCACACAATCAGGTTCAGTAACTGTGGCAGATGTAACCCTGACCCCACAGCAATAGTGACAGCCGTATGTGAACTCCAAGGGATGTGCACATGAGTAGACCTTGCAACCATGCAGTGTTGTGGGACATGTGTAGGACACCCCCATAGCCATGGTAAGGTCTGGCGGTTGTCTGTGTAATAGTCTTGTATTGGTCATACATGCACCACTGATGTTGTGATCTATAAACCAGACATCAGGCATTCACAAATTACATCTGTTCACATATCATCCTAGGTATGAGTCGCTCTAACACATATGGGCTGTGAGCATTGCAGCTAACATAACTGACACTGTGCTATACATGCAGTAATGGTTTGTACACCTGTGAGGTATGGTGCAGAGTATAAGGCAGGGTGCAGAACATGTCCACAGTAATACTTTGTACATGGGTGCAGTGTTATCAAGGGGAAGGGCCATCATCTACCAACACAGCCCATGCATCACATGCATGTATACTGGCACTAGCATGAAGTCACTATAGTTGCACTGCATGCTGTTGAGTACCATATGTAATGCATGCTGACAGAAGGGTAATGGGAGGACTGTGTGTACAAAAGTTGTGCAACCTCACATTTAGATGTGTGTGTGTGTGTGTGTGTGTGTGTGTGTGTGTGTGTGTGTGTGTGTGTGTGTGTGTGTGTGTGTGTGTGTGTGTGTGTGTGTGTGTGTGTGTGTGTGTCTGTGGGGGGTATTGATTGTGTCTGTAAGTGCAATCTGACGGAGTGGAGTGTGGTCAATGCGTGTCAGATGTGTGTGTACATGTGTGTCTGTGTGGGTGTCCATGTATGCACAGGTGATTGTGGGTTTGATTACATGGCAGTACTTCTCCTTGTGATTGTGCCATACATGGACATGGAGTGACACATGAGACTCCAGAACAACTTGTCTGGTGTGTGAACACAGGACAGCTGATAGCATAACAAGGTCTGTAGCATGGAACATGCATTGGGAGGGAAAGTACACACCAGGTATACACATCGTATTTCCATCAGCAGATAGATAACTGTCTCCCCACATATGCAGCACTACTAATGCCATGGGGAATTACCAGAGCACACCAGTGAGTGCATCCCGATATTACTGTTGTCCACAGGATAGGTTGATTGTGCAGCAGATGTGGCACGCACTGAGCAAGACTGTAGTATGAGACTCTGGTGTGTGAAATATGTAGTGAATGTAGCAGCCCCAACCATACAGGAGCCATGTACACCATGACTGGACATACACAGGGTTAACACTGGATGACAGCAGTGATGCCATGTACAACTTACTCCACTTAAGTCAAGGAGGTGATGGAGTAACAGGTCATGTGTTGTCATCACACGTGTAGGCATTGAAAGGAATTATATGTTAATGGGTAGTATTAATGAATGTATGTTAGCAAGTGCCATGCAGGATGGGGAACATATGTAACTGCGTAAAATAAAATAAAATGCACCAAGTTAACACACAAACATACATTTATTCAAACCAAAAATAGAAAAAATGAAAATGGTTAGCGCTTTCACAATTAATTTCCATGCTTCAGTGAGTCTTGTCTATCTCTCCTGTCACATAGCCCCTATCTAAAAACTCTAACTTCAAATTTTCAAGGGCTGTTTGATTCCTAGAAATACACTAAAAGGACAGTTATTTAGAGTTCTGCACCTACATAATAAGGACGATGATGCTAAAGCAGCCCTTGCAAATTTGAAGTTAGAGTTTTTAGACAGGTGTTATGCGACAGGAGAGATAGACAAGACTATCACTGAAGCATGGAAATTAAGAAATAGCAGATGCAGACCTTATTATACAACTATGACAGATAGAGAAGACAGAAATACTCATACTTCAGACACTAATCATTTTCGAGCAGTTTTTCAATACTCTATCAATGTTAATGAATACACGAAGATTATAAAGAGAAATTGGCGTTTACTTCAAGAAGTACCAGAGTTGACTAATATAATCAGTGAAACTCCGTTATTTTCTTTCAGGAATAACAAGCCTTTAAAGCAACATTTATGTTATAGAACAGAACCTAATAGATTTGATTTTTCTACACGTGTTGGTACTTTTCCATGCAGACGTTGTACTGCATGTAAATATATTCATAGCAACAAGACATTTATTCATCCTCTACGTAAATTTACTATAACCAGTTATAGCTATGCTGATTGTAGGACTGCTAATGTTGTGTATTTTTGTTTCTCTCAAAAATGTTTTGCATATTATGTAGGAAAAACTAATAGGTTCCTGAAAGACAGGATCCTTAAGCATGTTAGAGATATAAATAATTGTAAAGAAACAATTGCACTGGCAAATCATGTTAGAAAAACTGATTTGTCTCATCCTTTTAAGTTTTTTGTTATTCAACATGTCCTCTTAAATATATGGGGAGGTGACTTAGAAAATACTACAGAAAGCATAGAACAAAAATGGATTCTTAAGTTGAATGTTGAGAAATATCCTGGCTTGAATGGAAATAGTTCCTTAAAACCTGTTTTAAAAGCCAGACCATTGAAGCACTAGAATTATTATATTATTATATTTTTTAAGTATTTTAACTAAGTCTTTTATATTTATAGTAATGTTTTAACTATTTATTATACTAATGCATATTTCTTTATGTTTTTATGCATATTTACATTTACATATATTTATTGCTACACATTTATAAGCATTGGAACATGTGACTATTGGACTGTCAGCTGACTTTATTGCATCTTCTATATAAGCTTTATTATGTTAAACTACTGTGTCTGATGAAGCAACTAGTGCAGTTGTGAAAGCGCTAACCATTTTAATTTTTTTCTATTTTTGGTTTGAATAAATGTAAGTTTGTGTGTTAACTTGGTGCATTTTATTTTATTTTAAGCATCTGTTTTATGCACCTTGTTTTTACCCTGAGTCATTCATATTCTTTTTGTTTGAACATATGTAACTGAACGTGGGACTGTCTGTAAACTCAGGGACAGGGAGGTAGTAAGGAGGACTGTCAGTGTGTGTGGGTGTACATGTGTGTGTGTGTGTGTGTGCGTGTGTGCGCGTGTGCGCGTGTGCGCGTGTGCGTGTGTGTGTGTGTGTGTGTGTGTGTGTGTGTGTGTGTGTGTGTGTGTGTGTAAATGTGTGTACTGTTATGCAATGCTGTACAGGTCTTAAAGTGTGTGTTTGTTTCCCCCACAGGTGATGAGGTGGGTCAGGTTCCCTCCTTCATGCAGTCTGACATTGGTGTCCATACAGACACTGATGATGGTACTGTTGAGGCACAAGTGGGCTGTCAGAGGCCGACACTGTGCCATAATTTTTCATCACCCTCCTAGCCACTCCAAGCCCGCACACAGTTACAGTGCCCATACGCACCCCATGGCCATAGCAGAGGGACAGTTGGCGGTTGGTGCCGGTGACCAGGAGAGTATGCTTTCCATGCTGACTGTGTCAGGTCACAGTCAGCTTAGCCAGATGTCTGGCAGGGCACCACATAGGCAGATATACCATGATGCTCATGGGAGGGACTCTGGCCATCATGCCCCTGGCAGAGGCACCACAACAGGTACCACCAGGAGCATGTTTCAGGCTGTCATGGAGGCATAGGCACTTATGGAAATGCACACCAGACAGGGCCTGAGGTGGCAGAGGGCTGCTTTCTCATCTGTAAGTGACAACATCCCTGAACTTGCTGTTGCCATCCGTGAACATTACGAGATCATGGATAGATAGTGGGGTGAGATGGTCGGCCTTCTTGACCATGGTATGTCCGTGCTTGAAAATGTGGTGGGAGTGGTGTGACGGCTGCATGGATGTAGGCCAGAAACTCCAGCAGCTGGCAGTCGACGTGGACATGCTAGGACGCCAAGCCACTCCTGTAGTGGCAGTACCAGCCCCAGAACACCACTGGGGGTGCTGTCCACACCACAGCAGGCCTTGTGCATGTGGTCCTGGCCCATCCTCAGGCGGGACATGGTTCCAAGTGACATCTGTCATCAGGTGAGAGTAGCACATCAAGGTCTGTACCTGCACGTACCCATGGAACCCCTGGCAGGCGCAGTCAGCATGTCCATGGCCAGAGGCGGTGAACTGCACACTGTGCCAGGTATGGTCTACAGCTGTCCAAAAACACTTGCATAGGGCAGCTACATGGCAGAACTGTGTGCATGCATACCCACACACTATGCAAACACACCTAGGCCAACCCCATACCAACACACACCACATCACCATGCCCCGATGAAATAAATAAACCCCTCACCCACACACATTGTGTCAAATGTATGGACCACCCTCAGCCTCTGGCAAACCAGCAACACACCCTGTGCATATGATGATACCTGTGCCACATCCCTGTCATCCATAATATCGATGCATGGACAGGATCATATGGTTCTGATGCACACTGTGACTGTAATAGAGTTCTGCAATGTACTGCAGTGTAAGATGTTGTCAGGGGTAATGTATAATGCATACATGTCAGGTAGTGTAGCCATTCAGCTATGATGCATTTCAGCTGTGAGTAACACTGATGGATTGTGGTCTCCATAATGTTATCCATTTGTGTTGTAGGTGTACATGTGTCAGCAGGAGGATGGTCTGCAGTAATATTCCACAAGAGTTATGGCACTGTGGTGACACCATGGCCGTGACATATCCAGTGTACAGTTACACACGTCACAGATTTGTATAACAGTTATTGCCTGTGCCACATTGATAGGTGACCCACTGGTACATGTATAATCTGCAACTTTATGTCAACTCATCTACATACATGCACATCCTTACTTGGCAACACTGTGACTAGACCCCTACCTAGGTATGTACTGCTACTGAACTGTGTGGCTTTCATTGCACACACCACACGTTTAGGGTGAGGTGTGTACTAGGTTACATGTTACATGCAGAACATCCACAGACATGTACAATATTGTAATGGGGGATTTAATGGTTGTATATGGAGAATACATAGTGTGTTATACCATCATATACACATTGACAGACACATAATAGGCAGACATACATCTTAGACACCTGGGCTTATTGGTGCTAACTAACTAGTCCATGTGTCCAATGTATTACAGGTAGGCTGCACACAGCACATGTGTAACTGGGCTGTATTGTGGTATCAGTTATCTGTATGATGGTGACAGTGGTCACCAGAAAGTGGTATGTGGTGCATATACCGAGTGTACCATGGTGTAATGACAGAGTACACAGCACCCACATCCCCCAATGGATATTGTACACACTAGAACCCATTATGACACTCTGACATACCCACTATCACACATTGCCCACGACGGCAATACAACCCATTGTATATCACAACAGTGGTACTACAAGGATAGGCATCTAATGCACATGCCACAGGCATAGTAGGGTGTTACACTGCGATGCCTCACCTAAGGGCAGCGACAATGCTATCTGTACTACTGTGTGGCAATGTGTAGTGTAATAGGAGTATGTGGCCTCGGAATGGTGTACCCTACAGATACTCAGGCATGCACACATACACACGCTTGGCAGACCTCAATGGGTTTCCCATGCCTATCGACCCATTTGTACAACAGTGTTGTGCTGGTACTGCAAGGCACATGTAGCTGTTAGGGAGAGGAGTGTAACAGGGTACATGTCATGTCCAATACAGCAGCGGCCACATCTGATTATGGCAATGGGAGTTGAGGTGGTTGTGAAGGCTGTCATGATATTCCCAACTACAGGTGTACTAACACACAAACAAGTGTATCCTCAGTAATGCACACATGCATGTGTCAGTACTGTGGTTCATTGCTGCAGGTGGTCATAGCTGTGTACCTGGCTATTGTCCATGGAGGGATTGGATGTGTAGGGAGTGTGTGTACATTGGTATCATGCCACCTGGCATGTGCCAGCAGGCAATCTATTGACAGACACCATGTTACTGACCATCAGGGTGAGAGTGACATGCATCAGCCAATCCTCTGGGTGCCTTCTGCACATGGCCACTGAATGAACCAGTTGACATGTATACAACATGTATTACAACACATGGTTAGTGTCTGTGATGGAGACCTGTACCGAAGCATGTTCAGTTGACTGTAGTAGTGTAGTGTAGGTACCCATGGCATGTGGCCCATACAGTGTTGTTTCCTATATGTGACAGGTAGTACACAGCTGGCCAGACATGTCAGTGTCAATCAAGCACAGGTTGTCTGTATGTATCCCAGCTGGATACCTGCCATCAACACATCTGTAGAGGGCCTGACAGACACCAGTTTGGTGAGTAGCTATGCAGCAGGATGAATGTGTCAACAGATGGATGTTTGACAACAATATGTATGCCATTACTACATGTTGTAAGCCCTCACTAACATGTGCTGTACAGATGGTACTCTACAGTTACATTCCACGTCTGATTATTATCCAGTAGGAGATATATATGGTGGCACAGCCCACACACCAGGAACATGACAGTGAGGCCTCAGAGTGCAGCTATGCCCACAGGTGTGCTTGTTGTCAGTAGTAATGTTAGCACTCACCCTTGCCTGGGACAGCACTGTCAACAGTAGTAACGTCATGTTACACTACATGCCAGTGTGACAGCATGTACCCTGGGTTGCTACCCTTGCATGTAACACATTCACATGGATAACAGTGTTGTGCAGGTCTCATATACTTGTGTGACCCAGACATGACACTCAAAACCCTTTGCTACTGTAATGACAACACATAGCTGCATGTACTGTACATGGCAGTACATACACTTATTACAGATTTCATTTCCCAGGGTTTGACATAGCCTTGTATGTTACGCAGAGATAGCCTCTGTGTAAACGATATGCCACAGAATATAGCTGGAGGTTTTCTAGATGGTCAGCATAGGCCATCTGCTTTAGGCCTGTGATTCTTATAGTGAGGTATTTCCACTGCCTTCCCAGCTGTCGCAGATGTCTTGTGAGGTACATACCTAATGGGGTGTTGTACTCTATACTGGGTGTAATGAGGGATGAGTACAGTGGAACAATTACCTCCTTTTTTCTGGATGTAAAGCCCTCAGTGATGAGGTGTGCCACATAGAAGGATCTCCTTACTGTTGTGGCAATGTGGTTAATGAAGGTGAGACCACTGTTCACCTGTGTCCCTATGTCTGTCAGCACACTTTCAGTGTTTAGGGTAATGCCACCTATGTGGTAATTCATGGGTACATGGTATTTCCAAAGGGGATAACTATACATTACTTGGCATTAAGCTTGAGCCCATGGCTCTGGCACCAAGCATCTGTTTCTGTAAAGCCATGTAGTAGAATATACACATCATTTGAGGATGCAATAATGGCTCCAAGTTTGCAGTCATCTGTGAACTTTGTTAGCCAGAGTTCCATAGTGTTGGCCTGTACTTCAGGGAAGTAGATGCCAAACAAGAGCTGTCCCAGGACTGAACCCTGAGGTACTCCATTTGTCACTTGTCTGGAGCTGGAATTGGACTTGGCTTCTTTTACATTCTGGGTTCCATCAGTAAATCAGTTAGAAACCCATTGAGTGATACAGGAGTTTATGGCCAGCTTGGTAAGTTTAACTATGTCTCCAGAGTGGGGGATGTTTTCGAAGGCCTTGGCCAAGTCCAGATAGGCTGTGTGGACTGCCTTACCCTCTTCCACAGCTCCAGAGACTGATTCAAAGTAGTCAATCAGGTTCAGGAGACAAGATCGGCCCTTCAGGAGCCCAACCTGGGTGGGGTCCAGTGTTGTCTGGTTGCCATTGTCTTTGTTTATAAATTGCATAATAATGCATTCCATGGCCTTGCAGATCAGGCTCATCAGACTGATGGGACGGTAGTTCCCAGGATCCAAGGTAGATTCCCCCTTGTGGAGTGTGATAACTGTAGCTGTGTGCCACTCAGTGGGATCGAAGCCTGAGGTGAGGCTATTATTAAACATGGCACTTAGGTGAGATGAAGGTTTATTTTGTAGTTCATGTAGTACACAGCCCGGGATGTCATCTGGTCCCATGGATGCAGTATTCCTAGCAGTGGATAGTGCAGTTTCCACCTGTGTGGCTGTGATTACTGGAATTTGGCAATCTTTTGGTACTGAGATAGGTCCTTTAGGGGGGTGAGAGGAGGTGAACATTGCACTAAATTGATCTGCCTGGATATTGGCAAATTTCCTGGAATTAGTATATTTAATGCCATTCTGTTGTAGCGCAGAGCAGTTCTGAGCATTGTCGTTTACATCTTGGACATAACTATAGAATGCTTTGTGGTTGTCTTTGGAAACTATGGCAATTATATTTATGTAACAAGCTTTGGTGGATTTTGAGGGATATCAGCTTCTTACTGGGGCTGGTAAGGGAACAGTTTGCATTTTGGGATTATCCTTTTTTTTCTGCAACAGTTTCATCCTTCTGTTGTATAGTTTCCTTATGGCAGTGGAGCACAAGATTGGCTTCCTTTTTTGGAGGACAGTGTCATGGTTCTATTTGGGATGGCACAATTCATGCACAAGTGGATGTGCTCATACTGTGCCTTAGTGTAGGATTCAACAGTTGCATTTTCAGCTCCCATCTCCATGGGTGTCATAAAGTTTGTCACTTCTGACTTAAGTAGCATGGCGTTGGCTTTGAAGAGGGTTTTTATGGGGGTTTCCTTGCTGGCGGGTGGAGGTGGGATGTGGATGTCAACAGTGATTACCTTATGGTCAGACCTGACCAATGAGGGGGGTGACACCTGGTGTGCAGCATCTTTCTCCCATGTTGATAATGACCAGGTCTTGGATATTGGAGACCCTGGTTAGACAATAGAATAGGTGATCCAGGGGGTTAGAATGTATGAATTCCAGGAACCGTTGGTAAAAGTTGTTGATACCCAAGTAGTTTTCCCAGTTAATGGCAGGGTAGTTGAAATCACCCAGTATTATGGTGTTTGGTTGTATCTTAATATTGTCCAGTATGTTTATAATGGTGTAGTGAGAATCTTGGGGCATGGTGGGGGATCTGTAGCAAGCTACAATTTGGATTGCAGTCTTATCTAGTGTTAGTTGCATCTGGAGATTCTCAGATGCATTGTGTTGGGAACTAGGCTGAAGGTGTGAATAACCTTGGTGAATATGGACACTCCTCCACTTGTAGTGTTGTGGTCTTGGTTTGTTGCCCGAAATGTGTGATAAGAGTTGTAGCCAGGTATTACAGGTGTGCTCTCTGGAGTCTTGAACCAGGTCGCAGTTACTGCACAGATACCAATGTTCCCTATTTGTAGATTTGCCTCAAGAGAGTGCCTTTTTAGGTTTAGACTTCTAGCATTGAGTCGCATTACCTTCAGTTTTGCATGCTTGTATCTGTTACAGTGGTGGTTTTGTCCTTCGAATATTGCCTAGATAAGGCACTATGGGGGTGCCAAGAGCTGTAGCCAGTAACCTGAATCCCAGGGGCAACAGGTGCAGACCATCTCTGGCAAAGCATCGTGGTTTGTACATCATGTCGTCCCAGGCAGACAAATACTGGATCCCCTTTGAATGACATCAGACGCTTAGCCACTTGTTGAAGTCATTGCTGTGTATATGTATATGTGTGAGTGTTTATATGTATATGTGTACATATATATATATATATATATATATATATATATATATATATATATATATATATATATATATATATATATATATATATATATATATATATATATACATATGTACATATATACCTCCATATATGTATGTGGATATGTATATGTCCATATATGTATGTGGATATGTATGTGTGCATATATCTATATAGATATGTGGATATATGTGTACAAATATATGCTTACCATATTTCCAGAACATGGAGTGGTGTCTTACCTCAGCACCAATAGTCACAACCCCATAGTGCAAGGGAATGTCATGGATGTATTGCAGGTATACATGTAGACTGCTGCTACTGTCATAGAGGTGTCTTAACAGACGTGTTGGGTGTGGGAGTTCACATCTGCTGTAGACATGTGCACCATTGCCTACGGGCAGACATCCTAAGGGCATCATAGTACAGTACCACTGCTAGCAAAGTAATGATCCTGTGGACTACAGCAGTGATATGACTAATATATGTGGGCAGTCTGGCACTCTGTGGTCAGTCCAGAAGTGTACACAGGTCCCCTTCATGCGAGACATGTGGACCACACCTCCCAATGTGGACGTTACTAGCCATGTACATGGGTATATCATGACAATACTGGGGTACATATACCAACACAGCCTATGCAAGCACACACGCCAGTCTGTCCAAACACATAATACCTGGTGGTATTGAGTTCACATGGCCACATACTACCCAGTAGATAGTGGCATACATCTGTACAGCATACCACTGCTTTGTCAGAAATGCACAGCAATTATGCTGGCCTGGCAGCAGTATGTGTTGCAAATAACTGGACATAACAGCACATTGGGTAATTACAGTGGGCTGCTAGGCATGTCACAAAGCACTGGGTAAACTATAGGCAGACTGCCACAACACTAGACTACATATTGTACGGGGGAATACACATGTACCTGTGATTATAGTGAGCTCGACATGCAGGTCACAGCACAGCATAGCAGACACCTGTGAGAAAATGCATACCCACATCCAATGTCAGCACAGCCACATATGATGCACAAGCTTAATATGACACTGTAACAACTGTCTGATAATCACCATCCTCATATGTGCCACTCACATCCTAACCCTACATACACTGGTCATGGCACAGTGTGGTCCAATGGCTGTCTGTCGTATGGGACATGTGTATGTCTGGCCCTACAGACATGTGAGCCAGTAGGGTACCATACACTGGAGCAGCATGTAACATCAGATAGAACAGGACCAAGAACAATGGCATCTACCACAGTCTGTACAGAGCCCAAGGTTCATAAGCACAATACACATATTGTCGTCAATCATCCTAAATCAGGAGTCTGCAACCTGTGGCTCTGGAGCACATGTGTCTCTTCCACCCTGCTGTAGTGGCTCCCTGTACCTCTGAGGATTAATGGACACTATACAGCACAACACACACACACACACACACACACACACACACACACACACACACACTGATCAAGCAATCTCAACACAGAAACACATTTATGGACATATGTTAGGTATTGTTCTTATACACTTTATTTTATATCTAGTATAACTATATATGAAACCGTATATGCTCTGCTGTCTCCATTTTAGGAGTCAGATAACTGTTGTGCCTCCCAATGAATTTAGTTTGGTGGGTGAGGGGTCAGGACTGGATCTTCAGATAGTAAAGGTTGTAGACCCCTGCTCTATGTACACAGACCGCAGTACTGTACACACAAACACGGAATGTCCAAGTAATGTCCTCAGAAACAACCCCTACTACACACAGCATGTCCAGCAGTCTGTTATCTGACTGGCTTGTTATCAGGTATGATAAATAAAAGTGTACAGACCATATGCACTATATATATGTGGGCTTCATCTTCACAGCACATGTGTGCACCTCTGCAGTCTAGAGGTCAGTGTATGTAACAGTGTTATATACCCCTGTAAGTCAGTGTATGGGGGTATGCACCATAAGTATCCTAGGGTGTTACAATATGTGGGAATACCAGCAGTAAGCTGCCATAAGGTATATGGATGTACATTACCATACATTTCACATTGTGAACATTGCTGGCCTACTGCTTACTGCCATCAGTGTGATTTTGATGACTTCAGTTATGCATTGTTATGTAACAGATACCGGCCATTGTGTCAACCTAGGTCTTTTCCCCATAGTGATTACGTGCAGAGTGTATTTAGAGGCCGCTGGGCTATACATCTGCATTACATACTGTTAATTGCTTGTTATCCTGTGGCCCAATCTGTCTTGCCTGTTGTACTACTTGAAGGCCTTGGCATGGACACCAACAGATGTGATGTTTTTGGATTACTGTAATAAATGACCTGTTTGAGAGTTGCATTAATCTGTTTGTATGTATTTCAAAGCATAATCAGCTATATGACATGGCATATACAACTGTAATAGTACACAAATAAACCTTTCTTATGTATACAAACATGTGCGTTGTGTTACATCCTTTGACTTCTCTGTGGGTATATGTTTCAGGCAACAATTGTCTTTGGTATGGGTGACTCATGCACTGTCCATCAGATGAGGTTGCAACTGTAGGAATACAGGCTGTTCAGTATGGTGTGCACCCTATGACTATGTATCTTCCTAGATGTACCCCTGTGTGCATGTGTAGTTACATATATATGCATATATATGTGCACATATATATATATATATATATATATATATATATATATATATATATATATATATATATATATATATATATATATATATATATATATATATATATATATACATACATATGCATATATAAGTATCTGCATACGTGTCTGTGTGTGTGTGTGTGTGTGTGTGTGTGTGTGTGTGTGTGTGTGTGTGTGTGTGTGTGTGTGTGTGTGTGTGTGTGTGTGTGTCTGTACCTTAGGACTGTTTATTGCTTACACATTGTACGTTCACTATGGTAGGCAGACTGTACTGCATGATATGTTATCAATACCAGCCTGACATAATACATATGGGATGGCTTACTGTTAACATTTTCTGGCCATGTAGTGTCAGGTCCTGGTTATGGCATTTGCAACAGTTGGTACTGTATCGCAGGGCAGACCTGTTTTGCTGGGTGGGGGGAGATATCAATACGTGTAAGACTTATGTTGCTTGTACCCCCTCACCCCCATTAATGGTGCTTATGTTCGTTTATGTCTTTGTTATGTTCTCTAATATATATATATATATATATATATATATATATATATATATATATATATATATATATATATATAAGGCTCAAACCCAGGACCCTACGCAAAGTGATTTACCACTAAGCCATGACAGATATAAATATATTAATATCTAAACAGATACAGCATATCTATATATGTATATATATATATATATATATATATATGTTGTGTTGTGTCTTTTGGCTTTTCCTGGTTAGGGGTCACCACAGCAGATCTCCGGTCCGCTAATGATTGGCAGTAGATTTTTACGTGCCGAGTTGCCGGCCCTGATGCACAACCTTCAAGGAAGGTACGCCCATTCACACATGTCTCCACACAGAAGACGCTCTAGCTGAGAATCAAACAGGACAACGTCTTACTGTGAGGTGACAACGCTACCGCAGCACCACCACCACAGTCTATATATATATATATATATATATATATATATATATATATATATATATATATATATATATATAGGTTCATAGGTTCATAGGTTGGTACTGGGTAATCTGCCCAAAGGCATATATTAGCCCAGCCACGTTGTGCGGTATTCACCGCCCCTTTAGTAGTTCCCTAGACCCTTGTACTAGCAGCTAGTACCCTTGGCCACTATCTAGTAGTGCTGTTGGTGTGATACATATATATGAATACATATACATGCAAATGCCTACATCGACACACACACACACACACACACACACATATATATATATATATATATATATATATATATATATATATATATTTGCACCTATATGTGTACATATACACAGCAAGGTACATATATATATATATGCAGATATATAGCTATGTAGGTTTATACGGACATAGTCATACATATGTAAGCAGATATATAGATCTATATAGGTATATGTGGCCATACATCTTTAGATAGCAATGGGAGATTAACAAAACAAATATGTCTACATACATCGTTAATGGGGTTGAGAGCCCCCAAACAATATACGTCTTGTACGAATAGGCATATCCCCCCAGCCAAACATGTCCACCCTGCAATACACTACCAAGTGTTGCAGATCCCATAACCAGGACCTGACATGACATGGGCACAAGATGTTTACAGTACTACATCCCACCTGTATGATGTCAGGCTGGTATTGGTAACATATCATGCAGTACAGTCTGGCTCCCATAGGAATTGTAAAATGTGGAAGCTATCAACATCCCCAGGATACATATACACAGACACATATCTGCAGATACAGCTATACCTATATATATATATATATATATATATATATATATATATATATATATAAAAAATTACATATATATATATATATATATATATATATATATATATATATATATATATATATATATATATATATATATATGTATGACTACACATACACACGCAGAGATATGTACAGTAAGATACATATGCAGAAGGTGCTCATAATATGGAACAGCCACTATGCCTACACCTGAACAACTGGGCACTGTATGGGCCACCCATACAAATGACAATCATTGCCTGCAACATATGCCCACAGAGAGGTAATAGGAAAAAACACCACACACAAGTTTGCAGGACTGTAAAACCTTTATTTGTGTACAATTACAGTTATATATACTATTGCTACTGTAATTGGGATAGTCTTCACAGACATGGTGTGTGTGGGAGGTCACATCTGCTTTCCACATGTGTGCCATTGGCTACTGACAGACATCCTAAAGACATCATAGTAAAGTACTGCTGCTAGCACGTACTGCCCCTGTCGACTGCAGCAGAGATATTGGCCAATATGTGTGGACATTCTGACACACTCTGTACAGTCCACAGGTATACACAGAACCCCTTAGTGCAAAACACGTGTACCATGCCTGACAATATGGATGTTAACAGCCATGTAGATGGGTATAACACATAACAACTGGTATACATATGCCACCATAGGTTATGCATTCACACACCCCTGTCTGACCTGACATGTAATAACCGCTGGTACAGGGTTGCCATGGCCACATACTACCCACTAGATATTGACATACATCTGTACATCATCCCACTGCTCTGTCTGACATACATGACTGTTAAGGGAGGCCCAGCAGCCATACATCTGGCAAGTATCGGCACATGACATCTCATTGGGTAAGTACACTAAGCTGCTAGACATATAACAATGCACTGTGCAGGCTACAGGCAGACTGGCTCAGCACTGGCCTACATCTCCTATGGGGGAATGCACATGTACCTGCATATATAGCAGGCTGTACAGGCATTTCACAGCACAGATTAAGATACACCTGTGTGAAAGTGCATAACCACAACCAATGAGAACACAGACACAGCCACATATGGCAAGCTAGCATAATATTACAGTATATGGACTATCTGTTCAACACCATCCTCATATGTGCCACTCACACACTAACCCTATATATACTGGGCCACTACACAGTTTGGTCTGATGGCTGACTGTGGTATGGGACATGTGTGTGTATAGCCTACAAACATGTAAGCCAATACGGTAACATACAGTGGGGCAGCAGGTAACATCAGATAGAACGGGACATAGGACGATCACAACTACCACAGTCTGAACACAGGCCAAGGTACATATTAATAATAGACACAATGTCGATATTCACCATACGTACACAGACCTCAGTACTGTACAAACAACCACAGTATATCCAGGTTATGTCATCAAATATAACCCCTACTGTACATAACATGTATAGCAATCTGATATCTCACCTGCTTGTTATCAGATATGATGACACTAATTATGGTGTACAGCACATATTCACCTCTTCATGCATGACATATGTACAAAGGTTGACAGAGTTGTGGCTGGAAGCACATATACAGGGCCAGTATTGACATGTTGCTGTGATAACCTCATACATTTACTGTTATAATAGGGTTTGTTGCAACATATGTCCTATGAGGGATATGTAGTCAGTAACTGCCACAGCTTTCACAATCTACACACTGCAATCCTCACACTACCTTCTGCAGTCCACAGATAGATGCTCCATGGGTAACACATGAAACCAAAGACACAACATACTGCCCAGTCTGCAGATGACCCTGCAGATGGGGATTCCTCATAAACATAGAACTGGTGTGGCAGGTATTTAGACATGTAGGACAGCCATATCCACACACACACACTATTAAACCAACATTACTCCAGATGCAGTATAGCAGCACTTACAGTTTGTAGTCAGGTCAGGCACATCCCCCTTCTGTATGTTGCCTTGTTTCCAGAGTGTATGTTGTTAGAGGTAAATCCCCAATCCATCTGAGATGCTGTTTGCCAAACAACAGATCTAGTTCCTGCTCACATTGAATGAAAAGGGCCATCACCAACATGATGTTCCTAGATATTGGAGTGTGCTTCCATGCAATTGGCTATGGGAATGTTACCACAGCTGTTCCACATGCAATCAGATAGGGGAGGGCTGCAATTCATGCAGAGGTCATCAGCTGATCATGAGCATCACTTAAAATACACATGCTGCTGCCTAAGCAAAGCAGGTGTAGGTCTACACATCCACCAGAGAGGGAGTGGGAGAGGCTGACAGAGGCAATGACAAGTCAGGGAGGGGTGAGAGAGTAAAACCTAAGCATGTTTGTGCCACACAACTACCAGCACAGGGTATCAAACCCCTGATGACTATGTTGTGCTATCACAGCTCGATGCAGTTACTGGATGTGCCACATGAGTTATCTGTTGTGGAGCCCTCAGGACATATATGTGATGGTGAGTGGCATCTGCAACAGGGATACGGTATCTATATGGTAGGTGATGTACACGTGCCTGTCCGCATAAACAGGTGCCAGCGTCAACAGAGCCACACTCTCACAGGGACACACACACACATTGACACACTTGGCAGGGCAAAGATTACAACTCATCAGTAGTGGGATTGGAACAACACATCTCATCACTATGCAGGTATCACATGCACCATACAGGTCATACTGAGGTTGTATGGGCAACGGGTATGAGGAGTGTCTGACATCAGACAGTATGCTTCAGTATGCAAATGGGGGTTGTAGTGAGTGTAGATGTGAACATTCTCACCAGACACCAGACACATAAATACACAGGGTGCCAGTACTGACATGCATGGGTGCATGTCTGCATGGGTGTGTGGTGGTCAACTGTGCCAGACAGCTATACAAGGCTAGGTGATGGGTATACCTTGGCATCAGGCCACATGACAATGGTCTGCATTGTGGCTCAGGGCTGTAGTTTCTACATTTGCTCACACAGGTGGGCATTGTATCCCCCATCCAGTCACCTGTATGTGGCCAATGCTGTGCATCACTTGCCATGTATGTGTTCTTTAGTCCATGACATGGATGGTGTCTGGGATGTGCACACCTCCCACATGCATGTACATTGACATATGGAACTGTACCTGGGGTGTCTGGCCCATGATGTGAACACAGATTATCATCAGATATGCCAGTCTTGCGCACCTGTTGTGGGAACTGGTAATGGGCAGCAGGTTTACTCTGCACCTACGTTGATAGCATACTCATGGCATTCCCTAGTGTCAGTGGCATCTGTCCATACAAGGCATGTTGTCAGGCGTGGTATGCCCTTTGTGGGTCACATGTGATGGCACCACAGGTGTTGCAGGTGTCCATTGGGGAACATGGGGGAGGTTCACTGTCTGTATGTACTTTCATATTGGACAGATGGATAGGGTGCCATGCCATCTGTAGCCCACTGCTATCACTCCATAGTTACTATCAGTGCCCAATATGCAGTGTACTACCCACATATTGGCTGTTGCCTAGGCATGTGTGTGTATGAGACATGGGTTGAGAGTGTGCTCTGGGTAATATTGGAGTTGCTAACTGTTGCACTACACACACACACACACACACACACACACACACACACACACACACACACACACACACACACACACACACACACACACACACACACACACACACACACACACACACACACACACACACACGTGTCTGGGAGTAGAACCCCTACCTAACTAGTTTATTACACTACAGCACTACACAGTTATAATACGTGTCACTGAGATTAATGGAGTACTCTTTCCCCAAAGGTGTATATCACATTGGATGACATCAGCAGGGTTGCCAAAATAGGACATTCGAATTGTACTGAGCGTGACTAGCCTAAAATGCATTGCTCCCTACACAGACAGTGACACACACACAAAACATCCACAACCGACATGTGTGGGTATAGAACCCCTAACAGAGTTCTATATCACACTAAGGCATGAAGCTGTTATAGGATGCAATACGGGGATTACTGGAAAACCCCTTCCCCGAAGGTGTATTTCACAATGAATGACATCAGCAGGACTGCCAAAGTAGGCCATTTGAAATGTACTGCATGTGACTAGCTTAAACTGCTTCACTACCTACACAGACTGTGACACACACACACAAAACATCCACAACCGACATGTGAGGGTATAGAACCTCTCACTGAGGTCTATATCACACTACAGTATGGAGCTGTTATAGGATGCACCATGGGGATCACTGGAAAATCCCTTACCCAAAGGTGTATTTCACAATGAATGACATCAGATAGATTGCCAAAGTAGACCATTTGAAATATACTGCATGTGACCTAGCCTAAAATGCATTGTTCCGTACACAGACATTGTAACACACACAAAACATCCAGAACCACCATGGGTGGGGATGGAACCCTAACACAGGTCTAAATCACACTACAGTAGTACACAGTTATGGCATGCACTACAGAGATCACTGGGCTACAATTTTCCCAGAGGTGTATTTCTAGGTGGGTGACATCAGCAGCCTTGCCAAAGTTGAGCATATTAATTGTAGGGAGTGTGATTATGGCACGCACTGCAGAAATCACTGGGCTACAATTTTCCCAAAGGTGTATTTCTAGGTGGGTGACATCAGTTGAGCATATGAATTGTAGGGAGTGTGAGTATCCTAAAAAGCATTGCTCTCTACACAGACAGACACACACACTTGTCATGTCTGGAATTAGAACACCTACCTAATTACTTTATCACATGACAGCAGTCTGCAGTTACAGAATGCGCTATAGAGATTATTGGACTCCAATATTCCCAGAGGTGTATTTCTAGGTGGATGACATCAGCAGCCTTGCCAAAGTTGAGCATTTGAATTGTTTGGAGTGTGACTACCCTAAAAAGCATTGCTGTCTACACAGTCACGCACACAAACACACACAGTTGCCAAGTCTGGGATTAGAACTCCTATCTAACTAGTTTATCACACTACAGCAGTACGCAGTTAAGGGACGCGCCATGGAGATTACTGGGTGCAACTCTCCCAAAGGTGTATTTCACATTGGATGACCTCAGCAGGCTTGTCATAGTAGGGCTATGGGGAGAACAGTGTGTGTGCATGGGCCATAACCCATTCATCTAGGGGTTGACATGCCACATGCGGGCACACACAGGGTCATATTTCACAGGTATGTGTATACAGCTGCTAGATGACTGCTTCCTTATACAGTCATGTTGCACAGCTGGCACATGCACCCACCACATAGTCTTTAATGCTGTCAGATACTGGTGGCTAGTATCTGCAGTGAGTGACATCTGCACCTCATGTGTTTGGGGGTCTTTGGCTGTGTGCTGGGTGGGACAGGCCTTGATGGCTCCTTGTCACAGTTACCGTCTTCCACACATCTCTGTCCATCTACCTTTGGCTCATTATAGTGTGTTGTCCTTACATATATGTCTGTATTCCTATCCACTGTGTGTGCAAGGCATGTGTGGTGCATACTGACAAGTGTCAGATATGTCTGGTCCACTGGTGTTTGCAGACATGGTCTTCATGTGTTTAAGTGTGTGAGCATGCCCAGTATGACCCTTCAGTATGTTGTTGTCTGACATTGCCTTCATTTCTCTAAGTGTGTGAGCATGCCCAGTATGACCGTCTGTATTGCATGTGTGGATCAAGTCCAGGTAGTTTGCACTGCAGTGCTGACCTTTGTGTTGTACACCGACAGGTAGCATGCTGTCTCTGCAGGATATCCATCAATCATTTGTCATTGAGTGTTACTATATTTCTGCATAGCAGGGGGGGCACATCTGACTGTTTCTACATTTCTACACAGGATGGAGGGGCACACCTGACTGTTATTATATTTCTATGTAGGATGGGGGGCACACCTGACTATTTCTACATTTCTACACAGGATGGGGAGGGTGCACCTGACTGTTACTATATTTCTAAGTAGGATGGGGGAGGGCACACCTGACTATTTCTACATTTCTACATAGGCTTGAGGAGGCACACCTGACTGTTACTATATATCTATGTAGGATGGGGGACACCCCTGACCTAGGATTGTACTGGTATGTCAGGTACTCCATTTTAGTCTGTGGTCTTACCTATTGTGCTGGCTAGAGGCATACCAGTGTACTATAGATCTTAGCTTTTAATTGCATATATATTAGTTTCTGACTTCCTAGCCTTCGGAACTGACAGCCCACTGCCTGGCCTGCTGTAGTCTGTCTGTGTAGGCCTGGGGGGGGGGTTACCCATAGGCCTCATTCAGAGGCCACAGCACAGCATTTGTTTGTGTTTATCTACACTTGTCCTGCTGGCTGTGACTGTTGTTGGGTATGTGACACCCCCTGACTGGCATGTGTGAGTCACCTACCTTGTGGGTGTCCCAGTATTGAGGGTGGTGCAGCAGGGCTGCCTATGTCGAATGCACATAGTACACTTCCTACACATGGTTAGGCACAGGTAGTGTAATGTTTGGCACCTCTTTTACTGTATGTGAGAGTCAGAGAGAGGTGTTATTCCCTGGGTCCCTCCCGTTTCAGTGTATGATCTATGGGATGCCTCTTTGCCAAGGCCAGGGCATACTGGGCATGCCTCCTTCTGCCTACTGGGGCAGGCTCAGGTTGTTCCTCCTCCGAGTCACTCTGTGCCTGTGCAGGCCATGGCAATGGTGGGGGGGCTGTGTGGCCCTGCTTCATGCAGTTCCTGCTGCAGTTGTTTCCGGAGGATCATATTGTATAGCATGGTGCATACAAGGACAATTTGGGTGCATGTAGCTGGTGAGTACTGCAAGGCTCCACTGGATGTGTCCAGGCACCTGAACTGTGACTTGAACATCCCAAACACATGCTCTATTATGATTTTTGTTTGTGCGTGTGCCTCATTATGGAGTTTTTGTTCGGGTGTGTGTGCATTTCTGATGGGTGTCATAATCCACGGCTCCAGTGCGTATTTAGGATCCCCCACTAGGTGACCGTGTGGGATGTCCCCATTGGCAAATCTCTGGTACAGCTGCATCAGATGCCAGATGTGGGAATCGTGATAGTTTCCAGGGCAGCCAGCACACACGTTCATTGTTATGCCCTGGGCATCGCACATGACCTGGCAGTTGATGGAGGGGAAGCCCTTGTGGTTGATGTAGACCCTACGCCGCTCACTGGGTGGTGCTTTGATGCATATGTGCATACAGTCTATTGCACCCACTACCTCAGGGTATTCTGCTATTTGGTGGAAGAGATGCATATTGCTGGCCAATGCCTCACGGGTGTTGGGGAACTATACGTGCTCACCGACATGTGCTGACATGGCATCCAGGAACTGGTAGATTACCCTGGATGCTGATGCCTGTGAAATCCCCATCATATCCCCAATTGGCCTTTGGAAGGTACCTGTAGTTAGTGTGCTTAGGCCTACACATACCTTAGCATCCACTGGGATGGGTTCCCCTCTGTTAGTTCTGTGTTTCAGGCATGACCAGCGCAGCTCAACAATTTGCTGTAGGAGGTCCCTGTCCACCCTATAGCACTCCACTATCTCCAGCAAATGTAGCCCTTGGTAGGTTACCCTGGGTCTGTACACTTTTCTCTGTCTCCTCACTGTAGGTTGGTCGGCAGCATTCACATCCTCACCACCCTCAGCTTCTTCCACAAGTTGTATGATAGCTATTGCAACCCCTAACATTTTGCTGTTGTGAGTGTTAAAAGTTCCCTGCTTGTTTAGACCGGTGGTGTAGAGTGTGGAAAAAAACAGAGGGGAAGGTGTTTGCTTATTTTATAGTAGTGGTCGGGGCTGGTCTGGTCTGCTGCTTGTGTAATTGGCTGATTCTGATACACTGCATATGCTAGCTAAGCTAGTTCTCCTTGATTACCTTCCTACTGCTGTTTTCCCTTTCCATTACCTTCCTGTTTAAGCCCGGGGGGCGCGCCGCACAAATGGAGTGCTCAAATGTGCACACTGCTGCTATTTCCAGGTTTAACCTCTTTTTTCTTCCTGCAAATCCCGGTGCGCGGTGCGCACACCCGCTTAGGCTTTGTGAAGAGTGCTAAGCAGGTTTAGACACACCCCCTCTAGGAGCAAACCCAAGCCACAGGGCTCCAATCTGCTTACAGTATGCCTGACACCCCCCCCATGATGTCACCTAACTCCTAGGCTTGCACCAGGTTATTCCTACTCTTACACTGTTGGGACCTGACTCACACGCTGGGGAAAACTGAGATTCACTATCCTTCCCCTCGTTTGCATAGGATTGCCTGCTAATGCATAGTTACATGTCTCACACTGAGTCTCCCCCCTTAGCCACCACTGCTCACTGGCCAGATTGTCCTCTGCCTGCCATTGGCTTGTGTGGCCGAATACTAATTTTAGTTAGAATGCTTATTTTAGGTTAATTTTATTATCCCCCCCCCGATCCCGTTTGCGCACCGCTGCCCTATGCTTAAATGGCCGAGATCGGCTAAAAAAAATGAAAACTGATTTTTTTATTTTTTAAACTGTTTTCAATGTCAATGGCCTTATACTTGGCCATTGTCATGCTTACTACATGATATGCAGCCTTTATTTGGAGGTGTCATAGTTCCATTTTGGATTTTGCAGAAATGTACTTGGTTACTAACCGAGTACATTTCTGCAGATTGCACTAGTCTTGCACAGACTGTTGCGAGCTTCCTGGATTGCAAAAATCACCTCATTTGCATGGATTTCACTTACAAATGGGGTGATGTGCATAGCAGGGCTTAGTCCGTGCAAGATTAGTGCAGGAGCACTTGTGCACGCCCCTGCAGGCTGTTCATGGATCACACTGCAGACATATTGCCTGCTTGAGCTCCTGCACCGATCTTGCACTCCGTGCAAGCTTTTGAAAATCTGATTGTTTACAAATAATCTGCTGGTTCATTTGTCACTAATGATTCTTCATAGCTGTGCTTATTATTATAGTACACAGTTGTCACAGTTTGCATAATCTGGCAAGCATTTACAAGACAGATAAAAGGATTGCAGTTTTTGACTGTCTTCAACTTTCATCACTGCAGTAACAAGATTTATTATCCCCAAAAGAACAGTTGGCATAATTGTTAAAGTCTTCACCTCCCATGGAGTTTGGCGGAGCTGCTCCAATTTTGGCGACTTAGAAAGAGACCTTGAGTGAATCTTAACTAAATCAGAGGCATCCACTGTAATCTACAAAAAATATATATTTAATGCTTGCATTGCATGTTTTGAACTGTATTCTGCTTTATTGTTGTTCCATTTTTTTACTGTTGTTGCTGCTTTGACTGTTATTTTCTGCACTTTGAAATCCTAGTACTGCTGTATCTCATATCAGTGGCTAGATTTAGATCTGCTGAATCTAGGTGTTTGGAAATACTGAGCACTAAAACCAGACATCCTACATTAAGAAGGCCCTCCTGTACCCTTCTGGCAAACGTATGTAGCCCAGGACACATCTGAGTTGGGGGGTATTGGTAAAAGGCTCAGTTTTGGGCTCTCCCATTGGCTAGTTAGTGTTACAACTGTTTAATTTTGTTTGTATTTAAGCACCACATTTGCATGTAGTCACACATCGGGCAACAAGGTTTAGTACTGCTGTGTACAGATGCAAATACTTAGAAACAAAAATTTTCCATTGATACCTGCTAGTGAACCCTTCTTAGCTCATTGTCACCCAGTAAGCAACCCAGCTGCACTTTCTAAGATATTGGCGTAGTCTTCTACCCTTAGACGTCCACAGGATACCTGCCCTTTTTGGCCTTACAAGCAAATCCAGATCCACCCTACCCATCCATACGAATCACTATAATATATACCTGCCATAACAGACAGACAGTTTCCCACCATTTTTCCAGACAACCTGATTGACATGAGCATGCTGAGGCAATGTAGCAATTGCTTAATTTACACTGGCAACCACTTGCTCCTAAAGTAAACAAATACAATATATGAGAGATGTAACTATACCATGAAATTAGAATCAGTCCTCTCACAGTACAACAAACAAGACATACAGCATATTATCAGCACATACACCTTCCCTCTCACATAAGAGAAGGTCAAGCCACATAAACACACATACATGGATGTACTCACTAAGAGCTTACCAAAAGACCAGAGACCTCACTAGCACAAACATACACATAATGGTACACAAACAGAATCCAGCACCACACACAACAGCACACACATATCAGTGTCTCAGCAATTAAGCCCCTAAGGCAAAACACCTCAAAACCAAATGCTCTGGTTATAGATGACTCCATAGTGAGACACACAGATGTCCCCCTCACCAGGCTGAACAAGGAGGTCATGGTCAGCTGCCTGTTAGATGCTAGAATCCATTAAATCACACATACACTGAAGTCACTCAGTAACAATTACTGTTATGATTCTGTCATAGTACATGTTGGTGTAAATGAGTTGAGACATACCTCCCTGAACTATATGAAGAGAGACATGACCAAACTCTCAGATTATGTGTCCCAGGCAGGTATGTCCCTAGCCCTAAGCAGCATTCTACCTTCACCGAGGATGATGCCACAGTACAGACAAAAATGATTGATTTTAGTAATAGATTTAGCTTCTGGTGTCACTCCAGGGGGATCCAGTATCTATCTGCCTGAGAAGACACGGTCCACAGTCTATGCTGCTTTGACAAAGATGGCCTTCACCTGTCTCCTCAAGGCTTTAGAATACTGGCAAAGATGCTTGCCTCCCTCACAGTGCATTTTTTAGGCAATGTCCAAGCAACAAAACTTCTGATGTAAAGAAATCCACTAAAGACAAACTCAAGCTCATGCTGCTTAATGCTATGAGCGTAAATCGTAAGCTGCGCTCCCTGGAAGCACTCCTCACCTTGGAAGATGCTGACATTTGTGTAGTCACAGAAGCTTCATTCAATGCCACAGACACCACACCAGCCGTACAAGGTTACAATGCCTTTCACACATTCAGACCCCAAAATGAGTGTGAAAGTACCAAAAGTAGAGGTGTATCCATATTCATCAAATCCAAATACACCTCATGACTGGTGAAACAGTACAACTCTCTGGAGCTACTCCAGGTCCAATTAAGTATAGGAGAAATACCCTTCCACATCATCTTTAGCTACAGGACCCCCAACATCAACCAGGAGAAGCACACTGCCTACCTGGACTTGTTAGAGTCATTCAACATACAGCCAGACACCCTGATTTCAACTATTCTTCCATCAATTGTGACAGCTACATGAAACACAATTGCTATGAGGTTCCTGGACTTTGCTAACTCAAATGCTCTATAACAGTTGGTCCAGACACCCACAAGGGGTTCAAATGTCCTGGACCTAGTGCTCACCAACATGGGGGGCTCACTGCACTACCCCCTGTGTGTTGTCCTCCATAGTAAGGTCAGACCACAAATCTGTCTCATTTGAAGTAAAGATCAAACCTGACACCCTCCCCCCAGGAGTAAAGAAACTGAAAAATTTCTCTAAAGCAAACTATTGCCTACTAAGCAATAGTATAAAATGTGTTGAAGCCCCTGCCAACATAGACAACAATGTCTCCTATACAGAGGAATGCACAAATGCCCTATATAGCCACTTATATACTGAATAGGCAATAACAAACTTAGAACAAGACACAAAGTGACTCAGCGGCAAAATAGACTGTACGTATATTTAATAAAATAAACAAAGAAAACTTGAAGCTCTTTTCATTTGTTTAAAAAACAAACTTCATCAGAAGTAATGTACATACTATGAACAGATCTTTAAATACAAATGCACGTAAAAATGTGGGAACCAGCAACCAAATTAACAATTAACCAATTATGTTAATTCAAATCTCAAGTACCTATTATAAAAGAAACATTCTATGCAAAAGTTAAAAACATACTGACAACTAACCCAAAAAGCAGACACAAAGGACCCAATGAGAAATTATTATGTAGGCAAGTTGCCCCAAGTACATAAAAAATGCAAAATATCAAATAAAAATATAAGTATAAAATATAAATAAACTATCTTTGCAAGTTTTTAAGTTTCAGTATACTCATAATTGAGCATGCTTCGTTTAAACCAGGATTGTTAAAGGCATTTAATTTCAACTGCCAGAGTAGCTCTAACTCTTCTAACCGAAAAGAACTTGGTCCCCCTCTGCAATCCTGAGTAAAATTATCAATTACTAAATATTTGAATTTATGAGAAGCATTACTATGAACGTGCTTTGCCAGGGCATTATCTAACTTACAGTGGGTTATTGCGTATTGATGTTCATAAATCCTGTCACGAAATCTTCTCTCCATTTTACCCATGTAGAATGCGAAACAACCTGTGCACATAGCCAAATAAACAATGAACTTGGACGTACAATTATATATAGTCTTCATTTTATATGTACGACCATTTATTGTAAAAAAATTGGTACTATCTATAAACCTGCAATAGTTGTAGCTTTCACATTTAAACGTTCCTGTAATTCTTGGAGCGATACTGTTGCATTTCTCTAGTATATTATTCAAATTTTTATCCCTTCTAAAAACCACTGATGGTTTACAACCCAATAATTCAAGGATTATATGGTTAGATTTGAATAGATCCCAGTTTTTTGTTATAATATTGACAATAAATTTACTTTGCAAATTATAAGTAGTCATGAAGCTACATTGAAGCTTCTGTGAACACGGATTTAGTTCTCCGATAGATCTATCGGTGGTCTCAGTACTTGGTACTATGAGTGTGTCACATCCCCTTGATTTACCATTTAAAATTTGTTTGAACCATAATTATTTCTTTTTAAATAAAACTTCATCTATCAATGAGTTTAATAAAGCTTCTGGATAACCTCGATGCAAAAACATCTGTTTCAAAAAGGAGCATTCTTTATCAAGATCCACATCCAAACTAGAAATCCTTGATGCCCTCACTAATTGGCCCTTAACAACGGATCTTTTATGATGAAAAGGGTGGCAGCTTGAGAAGTGGAGAAAAGAATTAGAATATGTGGCCTTTCTATATATTTGTGCTGTAAAATTCCTATCAACTTTATTCTTAACAAGCCAGATATCCAAATAGGGTATAGCATCAATACAAAAGGAGTGTGTAAATTGTAGAAACTCAGTAGAAGTGTTAAATTTATTCAGCAAGTTATTTGCTTTAACTTCATCTCCTTTTAATAAAATAAATATATTGTCCAAGAATCTGGTGTAATAAATAATACTATCTATCCCAGACTCTTCCGAAAAGACGAAATTGGACTCCCAGTGGACCATGACCAAATTGGCCACACTGGCCCCAGATGGTGAGCCCATTGCTAGTCCTACCTTTTATATATAAAACTTATTGTCAAAAATAAAGTATTGTTGGTAAGAATAAGGTCTAGAAGTTCCATAACTAGAGCTATATCTCTAGTTGGTGCTCCATGTTTCTTCATAATAGCTGCCACCCATTCTAAACTGATGATATGAGGGATACATGAGTAAAAGTCCTTAACGTCTATTGTTAAGAAGTTACAATCATTGTTATATTCTACTTCATTCATTTTAGCTAAAAAAGACCAAGAATCTTTGAAAATTTGCGGTTCCAAAATAACATATTTTTGTAACATTGAATCCACCACTTTTGCACATGCATAAGTTTGAGACCCCTGTCCATCAATAAGGGGCCTCATAGGAGGGTTGTTAAGGTCTTTGTGTATCTTAGGGATTCCAAATAAAGATGGAAATCTAGGAAAAAGCGTGTTCATATAGTTGTAGGCTACCTGATCTACCCTTCCTTCTATATATAAATCATTTAGACAATTTTTAATCAAACTATATGCCATATTTACTTCAGATCTAGAACTCAACTGATAAGTATCATTGTTTAACAAACTAAGCATGCGTTCAACATAATCTAATTTATCAAAAATTACCAAGCCCCCTCCTTTATCGGGTTTACATATCCGTACATCCTGGGATTGCATATACTTCAAAAAATCTCTTTCTACCTCATAATCGTTATTCATATAATGAGATTTAGTACTAGTGGTGTTCCTGAAACCTAATTTACACACCTGCTCTAATATTTGAAGAAGTGGGTGAAGAGGGGGATTGAAAGTACTAAGTATACGGAAAACATGATTTAGTAATTTAGACAAGTGTCTTGTACATTCATAAAAAACAAGTGCAAATTGAGTTTCCTTGTAAAAATTTTAAGTTCTACAATAGACTTAGCTATGTCCATGTCATGCCAAGGAACATAAGTATAACCTTTGGCCAGAAAATTAACTAGATCTGATGAAATTTCACTATCAGAGAAGTTATACAACTTGAAATCATTGTCCTTATTAAGTATAACCCTAGGGTTATTAATTTGCTGTTGAAAAACAAAATCAATAGGTGCAGTATTATTACGCAGAGGTTCAGACAACAAGTCATCCCAAATAACATTAAGATTATTGTCCAAAATGGGGGAAGAAACCGTGGGTGAAATTGGTGTCAAATCAACCAACGGTTAAAAATGTTATCTCCTGCCCATGTTGTACGTGTCCGCTCCCCTGGGCAATTTCCCAGTCTTTTGCTGCTTTGGCCTGGCTCCCAAAGGATTGTCCCTCCAAAAATCCTGTTGGTGTTGACTATTCTGGTTAAAGTCCCTAAAAGATTGTTGTTGACCATATTGGTTGAAATGTTTATTATTATAGTTATAATTAACACGAGAGGCATTCTGTAGCCTCTCACTTCTTCGTACCTCCGGCTGACCAATTTCAGTTAAATTTGAAGGGCCAAAATTATCTAGTTCATCCATCCGTGAAGCTGATCCATTTAGTAAGCTTGTTGACTGGTCAACACTTGTGGCATTTGGATTGTCTGTATTTAAAATACCAGTACTATTTGCATTCGTAAGTGGTTGACCAAGTTGCCAAGTCTGCGCTAAAGGTGGAGGTGGATACGCTGTACCCTGTCTGTATGCTAGACAATCATGCTCTATTTTTTTGATTTTGTTATTTCTCAGCTTATCCATATGTTGATTTATACTTGAAAAAGTTCTGCTGTACTCGAATTTATATCTCTCAAATTGACTGTCATTTAGAAATTTTTTATCAAGGTCATTGATTGATTCAGAAATATTTTCGACAAACAAGGAATAATGCTTTATCATTAATTCTAACAATTCAAAACCCTGCTTGTCGAATAATTGAATCAGCTCCAAGTGAAAAGCTGAATCTCTCGCTAACCCTCTCGGGTATTGAGCCCTACGTAAGCCTTTAGGTATGACCTTCTGTTTTAAACATTCTTTAAAGTAGGCTATTTCAAGTTGAGTTTTTCTAAACTTCAATAAAAAATTGTCCAACAGTTTTAAGTTAGTAACTATATCAGGGTTAACGATGTTATTACCTTTGATTTGTTGTGAATTGCCAAATTCAAAGAACGGTCAGCACCAAAACTGAAGGAATTATCCATCCATGCTGTCAAAGAGCATGGGTTGCCCTCGGTGTCATGTCGAAAATTAGATATGTCAAGTTGTTGTGTTTGTCGGTTGTTTTCTTCATGTGCTTGCTATGTGGATTAATTCCATGTGGATGCAGTAGATGATTAGACAAAGGGTTTACTGATGTATTTAAAACAATATCACTCATCGGATCAATTGTTTCCGCCTGTCTTTGGGCTGGCGGTGGAGTTAATATTATAACAAAAAGCTGGGATCTATTCACATCACACCATATAATCCTTGAATTATTGGATTGTAAACCATCAGTGGTTTTTAGAAGGGGTAAAAATTTGAAAAATATACTAGAGAAATGCAACAGTATCATTCCAAGAATTACAGGAACGTTTAAATGTGAAAGCTGCAACTATTGCAGGTTTATAGATAGTACCAATTTTTTTACAATAAATGGTCGTACATATAAAATGAAGGCTAAATATAATTGTAAGTCCAAGTTCATTGTTTATTTGGCTATGTGCACAGGGTGTTTCGCATTCTACATGGGTAAAATGGAGAGAAGATTTTGTGACAGGATTTATGAACATCAATACGCAATAACCCACTCTAAGTTAGATAATGCCCTGGCAAAGCACGTTCATAGTAATGCTTCTCATAAATTCAAATATTTAGTAATTGATAATTTTACACAGGCTTGCAGAGGTGGACCAAGTTCTTTTCAGTTAGAAGAGTTAGAGCTACTCTGGCAGTTGAAATTAAATGCCTTTAACAATCCTGGTTTAAACGAATCATGCTCAATTATGAGTATACTGAAACTTAAAAACTTGCAAAGATAGTTTATTTATATTTTATACTTATATTTTTATTTCATATTTTGCATTTTTTATGTACTTGGGGCAACTTGTCTATGTAATAATTTCTCATTGGGTCCTTTGTGTCTGCTTTTTGGGTTAGTTGTCAGTATGTTTTTAACTTTTGCATAGAATGTTTTTTTTATAATAGGTACTTGAGATTTGAATTAACATAATTGTTTAATTGTTAATTTGGATGCTGGTTCCCGCATTTTTACGTGCATTTGTATTTAAAGATCTGTTCATAGTATGTACATTACTTCTAATGAAGTTTGTTTTTTAAACAAACGAAAAGCGCTTCAAGTTTTCTTTGTTTATTTTATTAAATATACGTACAGTCTATTTTGCCGCTGAGTTACTTTGTGTTTTGTTCTATATAGCCACTTAAATAAATGCCTTGACTTGGCCATACCTAACAGGAACAAAACCAGGTCTTCTTGAAAGAACAAGCCACCCTGGTGGACTGTAAGTATAAATAAGTTATACAACAAAAGAAATAAACTGATATCTAAGAACAGGAGGGAACTAACCCAACAGAGGAAGAATACCCACCACAGCTTTAACAAGCAAATCAAATATCTTGTTAAGTCATCTAAGGCTAGCTACGAGTCTAAATTAGCATCCCTAACTAAGGACACTCACAAAGCATTCTTTAGCTACATCCATAACCTAAGAGGGGATGCCCAGCTGTGTGCTGAACTTATAGTAAACAGTGCCACTCATACTGAACCAGAGGAAATTGCCAACCTGCTAGCTGAGAGATTTGGTGATAACTTCACCCCTGCTGCCCCCACCTGACATACCCCAAATCATTCCCAACACCAGTCCTCTACAGAGTATTTGCAAAGAACAGGTACTTCATACAAGCTCTCCCCAAGGCCAAAAACACAGCCTCTATGGGACCAGATAACATCCCAGGCTGCCTACTCAACAATTTAAAACAATACCTCATACAAGCTCTCCCCAAGGCCAAAAACACAGCTTCTATGAGACCAGATAACATCCCAGACTGCCTGCTGAAAAATCTAAAACAAGACCCAGAAGAACCCCTTGGCACTCTCTTTAACCATAGCCTGAAAACTGGCTTTGTCCTGGCAGAGTGGAGAACAGTGGCAGTAATGCTCTTGCACAAAGGAGGTCCAGCAACTGACCCTGGGAACTATTGACCCATAAGCCTCACTAGCCTATCTGCAAGGTCATGGAACGAATCATCATGGACCTTATCCACAAGGACATAGGTGACTGCCAAACTCTTAACCTGACCCAGTTTGACTTCATAAATGGTAGATCTTGCTTATTAAACCTGGTGGTCTTCTTTGAGAATATCACAAAAGCCCTGAATGACAGTAAAATGGTACATACCACCTATCTTGATTTAGCCAAGGCTTTTGACACAATCCCTCATTTGGGTATTGTGGAGAAGCTCTCCCAGTTTGGAATCAACCCATATATTACTAGATGGGTAGAAAACCAGCCCACTGACAGAACCACATTGTCAAAGTTAGGGTGTCCACCTCCACAAGTAGACCAGTTACCAGCACAGTTCCACAAGGATCTGTGTTTAGCCCTCTTTTTTTGTTGTTGTGTCTTTCAGCTTTTCCCAGTTAGGGGTCACCACAGCAGAACTCTGGTCCGCTAATGATTGGTAGTTGATTTTTACGTATCAAGTTACCAGCCCTGATGCACAACCTTCAATGAAGGTATGCCCATTCAAGCATGTCTCCATGCAGAAGACGCTCTAGCTGAGAATCGAACCGGACAACATCTTACTGTGAGGTGACAACACTACTGCAGCACCACCTACTGTTTGGAATCTATTTCTCTGAAGTCCAGGCAAAGGTAGATGGCCTGTGGCTTACCAAGTTTGTGAATGACTGTAAACTGGATGCAATCATAGCACCCTCAGCAATGTTAACATATTACAGAAAAGGCTGATGCAGACAAATGATTGGTGCCAAACTCATGGACTAAAATGTAAGGCAAAAAATGCTTCATTATCCCCTTTGGCAAAGAAGTAGCCCCTGCTAATTGTTATATAGATAGCACCCCTCTAAGCACAAACTCAGTGGTGTGAGACTTGGGAACACAGGTTGATAGCAATCTAAACTTTGATCACCATGTGTTTGTTGTAATCAAAAAAGCATTCTACATTGTGCATCTCATAAATAAAGACATTACATCCCAAATCATAGAGGTTATAGCGCCACTGTACTCACCTCTTATCAGACCACTAATCAGGTACAATGCTGTCTTCTATATGCACCTCTCCAGACACCTGCAACAACTGGAGAATCCACAGAGGTTTCTTACCAAGAGAATCCGGGGCTACCAAAACATGACATACAAGGAAAGACTAAAAGCCCTGTCACTGTATTCTGTATCATACAGGCTACTGCAAGGCAACCTGTGCCTGCCCTACAGAGCAGTCTCAGACTCTGCCCTAATGGAATTGCTGCACATCTGCAAATTAAATGGGATAAGAATAACTCACTCCAGAGATCTCAACCTAGCCTGTGACATCAACAGAACATGCTGGAGAAAAAGATATATCTGCCAGTGATTCAGTGGCGGCTGCTGACTTCAAATCAAAAGGGGGCTGCAGGAGACAGGTGAATGGGTGGGGTCAATGGGAAGGAGTGTGGCCACCTAGAAAGGGGAGGAGCTATGCTTAAAACCACAAAAACTGTAACTTTCATTAAATACGCTGCCCTGGGTGCCAAACCGTCATTATGAGAGTCCAATCAAGACAAAATGAAGTGTAGAAGAAGAAAAATATTTCAATGCATTGGCTGCATGACAGCTATCTAGATGGAAACAAAAAGGTTGTGAGGCATGAAAAAATAAATTACTTTTTAAATGCATTACTGGAATGCCAGTCAAAATCAAGTGTAAGAAAAACAAGCAGCACTCAACTCAAACAACTTCTCCTTGCACTGGAGTTCTAATTATAATTTATATTCAGTTTTATAAAGTACAAAGTAACATGCTGAGAGTAGCAATCTCTGTGATACCCCACTTGTAAAAATGTTTCTTATCCAAAAAAGATCTGCTGTCTGACAACTATCTACTTGGTTCATGGGGAAAACATGATCAAAGCAAAAAATGAAAAGCAAACAAGAAACTAGCTCAAGATACATGGCTTAAAGGATTACTGTACAGGCAATGGACCACACATGATAGATTGGCCTTCTGTTTGGTTTACAGGTAAAGCCTGCAAAGATGACTGCAAGTCTCCAACAAATGTAATGAGCTTCTTAAAATAATGTAATCCTATCCTTTATTACAAATACTGTCATATGCATTTCAATACCCAATGCTTATACACTATCTCGTTATGTAAGTATTCTCTGCATAGCAACAACAAAAAGGCTTTCAATGTTGGCAATCCTTTAATAGCATGCTTATTAAAGCTTACTTGCATCTTACAATCTCAGACAAGCTTACCTGATAGTCATTAAAGCATTGCTACTTAAACACAGAGCAACAGGCACTTTCTGAGTAGTAATAATAAGCATAAATCAATAGTATAAAAATATGACAGAAACCAGAACAGTCTGCATAATCAAGGACAGAATAAAAGTAGCACTTGTGTCTACCTTGGATGGGGGATACTCTGCACATTTGCACTGCATAACTGCTCCTTGCCTTGCTTGGACACATCCAGAGTCACTACATGGGGGAGTGGGGTACAACAAGTATGTCACAATTTGAAATGTCTCTGGCTGACTGTGATGGTCCTGTCACATTTGTCATACCTTTCAACCTCAGAACAAAAAATATGGACAGAGCCATACATAGAAGTGGAACAAAGGCCCAAAAATAAGGACAATTTTTAAATATTGTTCTTATAAACTAGGAAAGATAATAGAATAGTAGGTCTTGAATTAGTATGAATTTTCTGAAAGGTAGGAAATCTGAAACTCAAATGTCTTTCATTATCTTCTAACTTCAGTCTTTAATCATTTGCCACTAAATTTGCCAAAAAAACACACTTTTATGAAAAATGGACCAAATATGTGATGCAAAAATATAAAATAGCCACGCAATATAGCTGGGAACCTGTCAAAGAAGGAACACTTTTTTAATATTAGTACTGCTAACTTGAGCAGCTGATAAAATAAAAGAATCTAAATGCATTTCTGAAATAAAAGTAATCTATAACTCTAATTATTACAGTTATTGCTTAATTGTGAGCCCTCCATGTTTTCTTCCAAAATTGCCATTTTGCGGCGGGATTATTAGGGGAAGAGCAACATTTTGAGCCAAAATCGGGGACAGTTGAGAGGTTGGATAGGCCTAACTCTATAAAGCAATTTATTTGCACGTACCTCTCAACCTGTTAATGTAGGAAATCTGGACAAGGCCAAATGTACTGGGGGACCATATAAACAGTACTATAAATTGTTGTATAAACTGAGACAATTGATAGAATAACAGGTCTTGCTTTAGCATGCATTTTTCTGAAGGTTATGAAGTCTGAAACTCAGTGTCTGTCATTATTTATTACTTAATTCCTAAATTATTCGCCAGAAAACCACACATTTTATGAGGAACAAGCCAAAAATAAGAAGCAAAAATCTATTCATTCTGTGAAAATCTGGACAATTGAGAGGTATAGTTCAGCCGGGGCTGTCTTTGAGTTTTCCACCCTTCCCCCTCAGAAAAATCATGGTTGAATGGAGCCTCTCCCCTGCAGCCATTCCAATGAACCATTACTTGGCTATTTCACCCCATTTACCATGAACACTAATCTGCATACTGCTTTACTTCTACGATGATTTGGACTTCATTTGAAAGTTTTATTTTGCATTTTACAGCACAAACACTAAGACATCTGATAAATAAAGCAATGCAATCTCACAATGAAAACAGACTTAGCATTAAAACTTTTCTGCCCTTGAAACTTGCATTCATTGAAACAGCATTGAAAACCACATTCAAAGAAAATACATTTTGCCAGTGGCAGATAAAGATTAACTTTGGGCTGTTTTCAAATCATAGGCCCCTTGCACACGAAACATACACGTGGTCTTTGATACACCTTCCTGACTGTATTAAATTATATTCCTTGTACAATATAGTACAGTTGTTGGAGGGCATTTTAAATTTGTTTTGAACATTTTTCCAGTAAACAATGAAACAAAATGCATGCACCAATAATGTCAAAACTTCCCAGTTCAGAACATTTCTATCAAAAAAGTCTATTCAAACTTCTACAGTCCACCAGTATCAGTAAATATGCACAATCTCTAAAGAAGTAAAAGTCATCTAAATAATTCAACATTAAAGAAATCTGTAACTAATGAAGAGGTTGCTGCTAGCAACCAACTTTATATTTCATTGTTTCATCTACAAATAAAGTGCCTGTTGTCCTTGAGGAATAAATTGCCTAAGCTGCATTAAAAAAAGATAAGCTAGTAATATTGCAATAGGGAATGGATGGCAAACTGATAACAGGTTCATAGTTACTAGGTATCTTCACCAAAAAGGACTGCAGCATCCACCCCCTTTACAATACAGTACACTATCAGCAATGCATCTACCTACTGTGGGAGTAGAACCCACATCCTTCTGCATCAAAAGCAAGTACACTCCCTATTGTGCTATTAACAATATGAGCTGACATGGCATAAGCAGCACTAAACTTTTGTTCCCCTGCAGCTCTCAGCATCTTGAAAAATCTACTTGACACTCAGCTGCTTCTCTAAACTTTGCAGCACAAGAAATCTGGAAAAATCCAAAATTGGGGGGGGGGGGGCAAAAGACAAAAAAACAGGGACACATTTTAAACATTGCTTGTATAATGTTAGAAAGTTGTTAGAATAAAATGCTGTATTATCACCATACATTTCACTGCCACGTATTGAACCCAGAGCAAAACAGAGTAGCATACCACTATGCCAAATCATCTGTTTTATGAAAGAAAGGAAGACTGAAACTTAAATGGCTACCATTTAGTGAATTCAGTTCTCACCATAGCTGTCAACATCTTAGCACAAAACGCCTGAAAAAAGCCTATAATGGGGGAATACAGCCCCCAAACATATTCAGTCAGTTCAGTTATCACCATAGATCTCAACCTTGGCACAAAAAACCTGGAGAAAGCCAATAATGGGGGAATACTGTCCAAAAAATAGGGACAAATATCCATTGAGGACACCAGAGCAAGCACACACAAACACAGGGAGGACATGTAGACTCCACACAGAAGGCACCCCAGCCAAGAATTAAACCAGACAACTTGTAGCTGTCAGGCAACAATGCTACCACTGAACCATTGCACTACTGGCTGTGTTAAGTAACAAAAATACAGAAACCACATATTTTATGAGGAACTGAACAAATATGAGGCAAACATCTGCAAATGTTTTACAGATGGTGGTGGGTAGGGCATTCAGGCTCTTGCCACTTGGTATCCAAGGTACAGGGTTCAAGCCGTATTCTCTACCCACCACCATGTAGCAACTGGGGCATTTCACACACACACACACACACACACACACACACACACACACACACACACACACACACACACACACACACACACCCTACCTTCCTCTAGCCAGCGGATCCAATCCTCCATGGCAACTATTAAGACCTCTGTAGTGGCCTGAATCTGTCTCTGCAAGCAGCCTGATCCTCCATGGTAGCCAAGTCCTCCATAGCAGCCCATGCAGGCTGTTCTGGGTTTCCCCGCAAGACATGAGTATACAGTCCAGTGTTCTTCTGGTCATCACCGCACAGACTTCTGGGCTGGCAGGGCAGAGTTCCCTTCCTTCTCTATCTGGACTGCCTAACAGAGCAGTCTAGAACTTAGGCTGGCAGGGCAGAGTTCCCTTCTTTTTCTATCCAGACAGCCTAACACAGCAGTCAGGAGCTACGCATGTATGCGTGGAGTGCTCCGGGACTCGTACATTTTTTTTTTTTATTTTCTATAGTGGGGGACTCGCAATTTATTTGTTTCTTTTTACAGGTGAGCGGGCTGCAGTCCTGCAATCCTATAGCACGAGCTGCCCCTGCAGTGATTACTACTCCTCTGCAATAAGCTCCCACTCCATGTGAAGCAGAGCTCTTCCAAGACCCTATTCAAGCGCAACCTTAACAAATAGATGGGTGACTGTAAATTCATCCCGGGGCGGCACCAATATCCCTCATGGTCAGGGGCAGTTGACACCAATCACAGTATTGTGGTGCTAACAACGACCATCTAAACTTGGTCAATAAGGGTATTCTGCTTTTTATATGGCTAGGCTTGTAAAGGCCCCAGGGCAATTAGCCTACTAACCCCCTATGAACCTATAATGACAAAGTACAGCACACTAAATGTTTTAGAAAAGACCACCAGTTTTAAAGTTCATAGACTGGTAACATTTAAAGCGAATTACATAACATTTTTCCTGACAGTCTTATTCCATTACTGGCAAATATGAATAATGTAAAAGAAGTCAGAATAAGGCAACATTTCACAGAAATAAGCAAATATACTGGCAATTTTAATGCCAGGAAGAGATATAAGCCTAAAAGTCTTGGTTTCCCCATAAATGTTTGAATTAGCTAAGCACTTAAGTGAACAACACATGTAAATTGCCACCGTAAGAGGAGCACAGGGATGCAATGGGATGATTAGGATATCACTGATCACATGATCAGTGTTACATTAACTGGGGAAAAACAGTGACTTATACGCGCGCGCGTGTGTGTGTGTGTGTGCTTGTGTGTGTGTGTGCGTGCATGCGTGCATGCGTGCTTGTGTGTGTGTGTGTGTGTGTGTGTGTGTGTGTGTGTGTCTGTGTGTGTGTGTGTGTGTGTGTGTGCATGTAAACAAAAAGTAGCATACTGAATAGGGAATGTCCACCAAAGAATAGATTGATGAAATGAGAATGGCTCGTGCACAAGTATGCATGTTGCCCACTTCTGGACATCCTGCCACTGAGATATTGAATACTGACTAGTTGCAGTGTAGAGACAATTCCATGACAGCTTCCTGATGATATATGGACAATGGCAAATGCCTACCTTATTGAAATTATTGGGAATAACAATAACTGATAAAAACATGAACAAAACCTCAGGAAATAAATGCCCATCAGCATCCAATTTTTTACATGCAATCTATCAACAAAAAAGTAGTCCACATGGGAAGGCAGGAATGCAACAGAGCCCACAAGGAAATGCAGCTCACATAGATACAGCCCAGTTGGAAGTTAGCTGTCCTGTAATCTGCACACTGGTATATGCGGCAGTACTCATATTGGCATATGGTGTGCTTCTGCTTTTGCAAGTGCTGCAAAGTTATATCTGTCTTTCTCCTGCATGATACAGAGTTCTGTGCACCACTACCTCCCTCATGATATCAGGACCAGGAAGCCATCATGGATTTCACTGCATGGTAGAAATGGTGGTACCAACAACTCCTTCACTTCAAGCAGATACTTGGAAAACATCAAGTACTTCAACTTCAGTACTCACTCTCCACCACAACACCTGATTTAACTGGAACAGATAGCCAAATGGCTGGTAATGCTGAAAATACTCACCTGCAGTATAAGCGAATACACTTTTTGTATTACTAAATAATTATCACGAAGCACCTGTGTACCTCCAGCTTGGTGGTTATCTCAAGGATGTTTTGGAAAGGAATGTATGCTCACTGGGACTTCCTCGAAATTAATTCAAACAGTAGTGCAGCAAACTTTGAAATATAAAGCAAACTAAGGAAATACATACAGAGCAAAGCTCCCAGCATACTGCTCCACAATTCGGAATCATCCCACCAACTAGAAAATGAATGCCCCAAGGTCAAGTATGTTCACTTCAGAGGTCAGTGTGTAATTTCAGTGCCACTCTCTTCTTTCTGTTTATGTCGCAGTGTGAAGCATCCCTTCCTTATTGAAACATCATATTGAGTGACTGATAACAGGTGCAGAAACATTTCTTGAATATGATACTTCTTCTTCTAACTCACACAGAATATAATCTGGTTTAGATAATGGGCAAAACACTCATCACATTCCTATTGTAGAATGAATGTTCCCAAACAGAGTATTAATGTACAGATTTCTCAAAGTAAAATAAATAAATAAATAAATAAAAAGTCTTCTACATTATGGCAAAGCAGGCACTGAAAAAAACAAATGATAGCAATTTTTTTGTCACTAAATACAGCTTTGCTCTTTAGCGAGCATAAAATAAAAAAAGTAAATAAAAAGAAAAAATGCCTAATTACCAAAAATAACTGCAGCAGCAGTTATAAGGACCTGCCTTTTTACTTTCTCCTTACTAAGCATCATTTAAAAAAGCTGTATTAATGATGTCAAAAATAAAAGTTTAATGCAATTGTGTGTGTGTGTGTGTGTGTGTGTGTGTGTGTGTGTGTGTGTGTGTGTGTGTGTGTGTGTGTGTGTGTGTGAGACAGTGTACTAGTACTTAACTATCAACTTCTTTGGTCAAGAATTTGATAGAATAAGAGGTTTTCCGTCAACATATATTACCTGAACAATAAGTAAGTAATAATGCCTGAGCAGGTGAGCATAACTGGGGAAATGACAAACTTTTCAGAAGTGCTGTAATGTGATTTTACATTTCATGATTTAAATATTTAATTATTGATTTAATTGCGTTTTAATTACTTTGTGTATATAGGTAATAGGTGGAGTTGATTGTTAAGTCATTCTGCTGAAGTCCTAATATGAATAGGACGAAAGTGCTAAATCTACTTTTAGTAAATTACTTTTCTTTGGTACAACTGGTTCGTGATTTGTGCTTCAGTGCAACTTTCAGCCCAGTCACCTGTTTTTTCATTTTAGTTATTTCTGCATAATGCTCACTGCAGGGAGAGAGCAAGAACATGAGGCAGAATAAGAGGCAGACTCAAAAACATCTGGCAAAATCAGAGCCAATTGAGAGGCATGGGGGTTTGCAATGCCTGACATACCATAATTTTTTTCATATATTTCACATTTGATCACAATGAGACACGTGAGGTGTACTCGGTCAAGAAAGTGTCTATAATTGCTGGGTACGTGTGTGTGTGTGTGTGTGTGTGTGTGTGTGTGTGTGTGTGTGTGTGTGTGTGTGTGTGTGTGTGTGTGTGTGTGTGTGTGTGTGTGTGTGTGTGTGTGTGTGTGTGTGTGTGTGTGTGTGTGTGTGTGTGTGTGTGTGTGTGTGTGTCTGTATGTGCATATATAATATATTAAAAAATGTATATACTAATATAAAACAAATATGAGACAATTTCATAGATAGCCCATTATCTAAGCACAATAATGCCTCCAGGGTGGGTGAGTGTTATAAGGGAAATAACCAACGTTTCAGGAGTATAGAGTCCAACACACACATGGGTGGTTGGTTACTTCCCCAATAACTTTCACCTTGTTAGGCATTATTGCTTGCTTAATCTTAATGTTGGGATGGACATGATACATCATTTCAGGTCCAGTGGTGTTGAAATATCAGCTCTACTAGATGTCTTGTGCTAGTAGTTCACAACACACCTGCTCACGGCCTCAACCAAAAAAAAAAAAAAAAAAAACAATTACTCAAACTCCCATTAGCATGTTCTCCTGTTTCAACATAGTCATCCAAACCCTTGACCCTAAAAACCTGCATTGTCCTACTGGAACATAAACTCTAACCCTAAAACTCCCACTTATTTCCCAGCCTGAGTCCTCACTCCTTTACCTTAAAACTTCACTCCTCCTCCTTCCTAACTCTTAAGTCCTCGTTCACTCCCTAAACCTAAAACCCAACCCTCCTCCCTAAACCTAAATTCCCCACTCACTCCCTAACCCTAAAACTACCTACTATTACGTAAACTTAAAACTTTATTCCCATTCCCTAAACCTAACACTTCCTTCCTCCTCCCTATCCCTAAAACTCACTTACCACTCCCTAACCCTAAAATTCCTGTTCCTTTTCCTAACCCTAAAATCCCCGTCCCACTCCCTCCCCATGACTGCTTGCCTGAACTCATATTCAAGTCTTTCATGACCTGCATCCTACTTGAGCTACAAGGCACTTGAGTTCTTGGCTTTGAGACAATTTTTTTCAGTGCCTGGGACTCAAGCTCTTATAGTGTTCTCAGAAATATCATATGTTGAGCTTTGCTAGATTAGTCCTTGTGATGTTGTGAGGTACTGACAACTGTACCAGAAGTAAGACAGTGCATGTGTGGCATATGCTACAATGGCTGGCTGAAGTTTTGTAAATAGTCTTCTGTCATTTGACTGTCACATTGATTTGTACAGATGCTTGTATTAAAAATGTTCTTCTAAAAGTTGCTTATGTTAAAAATGCTGCAACAGAATCTTAACATAGTTCTGAAGGTGAAACGTGCCAGAGTCAGGTAGCTAGATGTGATGTCATTCTATAACCAGCTGAAGGATGGAACTCTGAAAGCTGCAGTTTGTTTTGTTTTTGTTTTTCTTTGGAATCTGTTATAAAAGATCTACGTCAGTTATCACAGTTCAGTTGTTGAGTCAGTTCAGTTATTGAGTGGAGTATCTTATCTTGCCTTGTGGAAGTGAGCATCTCAGCAGTACATCTTGCCTTGCGATACTAAGGGAGTTAATTAGGGACAGTTTCTCTTTAGTTCATTTAGGAATAATATAGTGAGATTAGTTTAGTATTATTTTCTTTTTTCTGCATATGTGAGATTCTATCCAGCTCTGTTATTTTTATATTTCCTGTGAGTGAAACTCTGTTGTTTATTGTAACTAAATATTAAGTATTCTCCTGTTTCCTATTTTATTATCCATTATTAGATATTGTATACCCTTTCATTGTGGCTGGGCTTTTACAGAATAGTTTTAACATCTTTAGAGTACTTGCACTTATTTTAGTGACACTGTGGCCACTCCAATAAGCCTTACTGCTTTGGTCACACGCTACCATTTATATCAGCATTAATTTGACACAGTACAATTGGTTACCTTTTGTAAGAGCCTTAGAGTATCTGACTGGTGGCAGCAATCTACCTTATAGTCTGGAGAGAGGGGACACAGCTGGTGAATCTGTGCCAGCTTTTCCCAGGTGTATGTGTGTGTGTGTGTGTGTGTGTGTGTGTGTGTGTGTGTGTGTGTGTGTGTGTGTGTGTGTGTGTGTGTGTGTGTGTGTGTGAAAAATCAAATATTCAAGTGTGTATGTCAGATACTTGGAAATGAGACAGTGCTCCAAGGTGAGTCTTGTTTGGGAACTGGAGGAGCAAGAGAGTCCAGTCCCAGGTCTGAAGCAAGTTCCCTGTGTGCTCTTGAGGGAAATTGTGATTGATGCAGAGACCTGCATTTGAAATACTGTGCGAATCTATTCCTTTTTTAGTGACCACCTCTCACTGGTGTCAGTGGTGAGGATTGAGGATCCAGGGTAAAGAGAGGACATTGCATATTGGTGGCACACAAGTGGGATATTAATTGAACTATAGTATCCTGTAAGCAGTTGTCACTGTAGGTGTGTATACTCTAAACAGCCATAAGGTAAACATTTAGAGTTTCAGTTTCGCAACTGTTTTATTTATTTTTGTTAGTTTAGTCAGGGACAACAAGCAAAGATGTTAGCAGAGGATTATAGCAAGCTGAAAAAAAACAGTTGGCCGAGGTGTGCAAAGCCAGGGGACTGCTACATGCCAACCTGACTAAACAGGATAGGATTTCATCCTTAATTGCAGCTGCAGTACAGTCCAACAACCAAGGAGATAGCCAGTCTGGTGATGGGGATGTACAGTCTTCAGAAATAGTACAGTTCACCTTTTCCTCAGAGGACTTAAAATCTGTTTGGAGTTAAAGAGATTTGAACTAGAGGCCAAATGTTTGGAGACAAAAGAGAGACTGCAGCATTTGGAGATCAAAGAAAATGAAAGACTGCAGCATTTGGAGGCTGAAGAAAAGGTAAAGAAGCACCAGTATGAAAGGGAGATGCTGACTCTTCATCAGAGTCATGGAGGTAATGAAGAAGGGAATAACTGGACCCCAGAAGCAATAAAGGTCAGTAAATTTATTTCACAATTTAAAGATGATACTGATTTTGATAGTTATTCATATATTTGAAAGGGTATGTAAACAGTATGATGTTGATGAACAGCTCTATGTACAGTTCCTGAACCCCTTACTCCATGGTAAAGCTATAACTGCTGTTTCTAAATTGTCTGATACTGACTGTTTAAATTATGAAAAAGTAAAACAATGTTTACTAGACTGTTTTACGTTAACACCTGAAGCTTACAGAAAAAGTGTATGTGTTTATATTTCTGAGTTAAGCACTTACTTTCATAGGTGGGTGAGTGGGTGGGTGTCAAGCCACCACTTTTGAAAGGCTGACAAACCTTTTGGTGAGGAAACAAGCCCTTAGCACTTTGCCTGAGGACATGAGAATCTGGTCAGCAGACCAAGAATGTATCTCTGCAGATGAGCTGGGGATAAAAGGGGATCTCTTCATAGCAAGTAGGGCATCACTGCACAAGAAGAGGTTACCCATGCTGCACATGGGTATAAGGGAACCCATGGTGGACAGCCTAAATCACCTCAACAGAGTCTAACAGTAACAGGGGAAGCCACTAGTTCAGGTACACAGCCAGGATCAATGGTTAGATGTTTTAAATGTAACCAGAGGGGCTATGTACATACAAATGTCCACCGAAGCAAGGTGGGGAAAAAAAGGTGAGGGAGCCAGTAAGTGGGAATAACCACCCACCAGTGGAGAGTTGCCTGCAGACAACAGAGGTACCAAACTATCATCAGAGTTTGTATCCTATCTTAGTGGATGGAAGACAGGCCACTTCTAAGAGATCTACAGCCTCTGATATAACCATTGTGAAGCCTGCAGTGGTTAAAAAAGAGCAGTACTTGCTTGGGCAGTCCACACCAGTTAGAGCTGTAGAAAGGACCACATTCCAATTACCTTTGTCCAGGCTTCACCTTGACTGGGATGGTGAAAAAGGGAACAAGCAGATAGGTGTGTTTGAGGATATCCCTGCAGATGCCTTAATAGGGAATGGTTTTGATTATGTAGTACCTTGTGTGCATGCAGTTACATGCTGTCAAGCCTGGAGACAGGCAGGTAGGTCTGGTAACCAGGGGGAGACCCAGACAAACCCCATGTCTGAAGCTGGGTCTGGTGATGTGATTATTTCAGGGAAGGAGCTACCTAGTAGCTGTGAGCCTGAAAGTGAACCACAGCTGTTGGTAGGTACTGATGTTCCTGTGGACAAGGTAACTTGCAAGGTCACAGACACAGATGAGTGGTAGTACCTAGGCTGAGAGGGAGGCACCCTCATCAGAAGATACTAGGTTTCCTGTGGAAGGGGAGCTGAGAAGGGTCATGAAAGTAGAGTTGAGACAGGCACAGCTTTTGGACCCTACCTTACAAGGCTTGATGGAGATAGCTAAGGAAGCAACTGATGCTCAAGGAAAGGGGAGTCTGTATACTGGAATAGTTACTGTACAGAGAGTGGACCCCTATGGGAGGGCTAGGGGCTGAGGTTATACAGCAGTTGGTACTACCCAAAGCCTACTGTCTGGCACTTCTAGCCATAGTCCATGACATTCCTTTTGCATGTTATATGGGTATAAAGCATATCGAGTCATATTATGCAGAATTTTTAAAGGCCTGGGATTGCAAGGAATGTAACATGGTACCACAAGTTTAGGAGAGAGTAGGACAAATATTTGGCCCATCAACTGTTTGCATACAGAGAGATTGTGTTTGAGGATATCCCTGCAGATGCCTTAATAGGGAATGATTTTGATTATGTAGTACCTTGTGTGCATGCAGTTACATGCTGTCAAGCCTGGAGACAGGCAGGTAGGTCTGGTAACCAGGGGGAGACCCAGACAAACCCCATGACTGAAGCTGGGTCTGGTGATGTGATTATTTCAGGGAAGGAGCTACCTAGTAGCTGTGAGCCTGAAAGTGAACCACAGCTGTTGGTAGGTACTGATGTTCCTGTGGACAAGGTAACTTGCAAGGTCACAAACACAGATGAGTGGTAGTACCTAGGCTGAGAGGGAGGCACCCTCATCAGAAGATACTAGGTTTCCTGTGGAAGGGGAGCTGAGAAGGGTCATGAAAGTAGAGTTGAGACAGGCACAGCATTTGGACCCTACCTTACAAGGCTTGATGGAGATAGCTAAGGAAGCAACTGATGCTCAAGGAAAGGGGAGTCTGTATACTGGAATAGTTACTGTACAGAGAGTGGACCCCTGTGGGAGGGCTAGAGGCTGAGGTTATACAGCAGTTGGTACTACCCAAAGCCTACTGTCTGGCACTTCTAGCCATAGTCCATGACATTCCTTTTGCAGGTTATATGGGTATAAAGCATATCAAGAGTCATATTATGCAGAATTTTTAAAGGCCTGGGATTGCAAGGAATGTAACATGGTACCACAAGTTTAGGAGAGAGTAGGACAAATATTTGCCCCATCAACTGTTTGCATACAGAGAGATACCCCACAAATCCACAGGTTTTTCACACTTTGAGTTACTGTATGGGCATAGGGTTAGGGGGTCTTTAGATTTGATTTGTGATGAATGTGAGGGTAAGTCTGAATCCCACAAGGAATCTGTTGTAGCATATGTCTGAAACCTCAGGACAAGGCTTATGGAGCTCATGGGCTTGGCCCAGGAGAACCTGTCAGCAGCCCAACAGCAGAAAAAGGTTTGGTATATAAACCGTGTCTTTTAAAGGTTGTGCTTATATTGCTCAGGCTCTGGATTGCATTGCATAAGTGGAAATTCCTTAAGATTCCAAGAGCAGGATAAGTTATTTTTTACACTTATTTCACTGAACTGCACTTCTGAAACGCTTATAATTGTGCTATACAGTTGATCTACTGCATTTTGCACTGTTATAAAGCTTTTTTTAATTATTTCACTGCATTTATGTACTGTTTTATACTGTTTAAACTGTATTTTACATTGTTAGACACTGTTTCATTACTCTAATTGTATGTTTACTGATTTACTCAACTGTAAACTGCTTTTTCATACTGAGAGTTGTATTTTCTGTTTGTGAGTGCTCTATCCGAGCTTTTCTGTGCAGTTTTGATTTTTTGAGGTTTCTGTGTTTTACAGCTAGGAACCGTAATAGTGTGCATCACTATAATTGTCTGTTTACAGTTAAAAGCATTCTCTAGAGTTTGCTCCTTGATCTGTTTAAAACTTCCATTTAGTGGCTACAGCTAGGAACTGTAATAGTGTGCATTACTATAACTGCATTTTTATTTAATTACTAAATTGTAAACTGCTTTTTCATAATGAGACTTGTATTTTCTCTTTGTGGGTGTTCTTTCTATGCTTTTAAAGTGAGGTTTCTGTGTTCTGCTCAGGTGGCATAATCTTGACAGAGGCCTGTTGTCTAGGCTGGTAGTTTTGTTTGAGTTTCCTGTGTTTCTGGAAGTCATTTTCTGCTGATTGTCTTCATTATTATTGAGAGTAACAAGGCCTCCTGACCTTCTGTAGTACGAGTGATTGGGTAATAGCAGGGGCTGAGTAGTAATTTGTTCTTCCAACTCTTCCATTCTTACTGCTATATAAACCCTGTGTCTTATAAAGGTTGTTCTTGTATTGCTCAGGCTCTGGATTGCATTGCATAAGTGGAAATTCCTTAAGATTCCAAGAGCAGGATAAGTTATTTCTTACACTTATTTCACTGAACTGCACTTCTGAAATGCTTATAATTGTGCTATACAGTTGATCTACTACATTTTGCACTGTTATAAAGCTTTTTTATTGTTTCACTGCATTTATGTACTGTTTTAACTGTATTTTTCATTGCTAGATACTGTTTCATTACTCTAACTGCATGTTTACTGAATTACTTAACTGTAAACTGTTTTTCATACTGAGAATTGTATTTTCTGTTTGTGAGTGCTCTATCCAAGCTTTTCTGTGCATTTTTGATTTTTTGAGGTTTCTGTGTTCTACAGCTAGGAACTGTAATAGTGTGCATTACTATGATTGTCTGTTTACAGTTAAAAGCATTCTCTAGAGTCTGTTCCTTGATCTGTTTAAAACTTTCATTTAGTGGCTACAGCTAGGAACTGTATTTTTCTCAGACACCCTCCCTGGTGTTGTGTGTTCTTATACTTGGCGGCTTTGCAGTTTCCCACCCATACTGTATATTTGATCTATGACACTCCTCCCAGTCTAGTGTCATTAGTTCACTCAATCTAATGGAGAACATTTGTGAAAGCCAACCCACTCATAATGTTGAATTAACTTCTGTTCCAGCTTTCTCCATTTCCACTTCTACCAGAACAAAAAATTCTAAGCTTGCTTTCCCCCTTTCCTGTGGCAGGTCTTGTCCAGATATGGATTTGCTATGTCCAGGACTGTTTGTGAGCTCCTAAGCCCCCCCCCCCCCACTTAACTGGGGTTAAACTATTCCTGGCGCCATAAAGTCTGTTCTTCAAAATTCCCCTTGCAACTTGCCAGCTTTTTAATTTTAGCACACAAATCTGTTTCTTTGAGCTCAGCACTTGTTCAGAACTCATTGTAAGCACTTAATAATTTACAAATTACTACAGCACTCAACTTTCATCACTTGTCTAGAGGAAAACAGTTTTTAGCACTTAATAAATAAACACCTATTCAGGCATGTCTAAATGTCAGCTCCCGGTGTTTTCTCCTGTCTATCTGATGAATCTGGGCATCTTGGGACAATGCAGCAATTGCATCATGTACACAGACAACCCTCTCCTCCTATCACCCAACACTACGACCTGTGAGAGATGCACTTATATAGCTAAACTGGAAGCAAGGCTCTCTTCACCAAAGACTGACCTAGACAGTCAAGAGGAGAAGGTAAACACTTGCACCGCACCACACTCATCACATAGTCCCGCAAAACCTACACCACCAAAACGCACACACAGAAGCACAAAACACACACCTACATTCGCGGAGGCTCTCAATACAAATCTGCCCAAACAACAGAGACCTCCAAAGCAGAAATGCAAGCAACCTCCACCCCCTAACACAACCCAAATGACACATAGTACACATACTCAGTGTGCCACTCAACTACAGCCCATAAGGCATAATGTACCCAACACTCTAGTCATAGGTGACTCTATAGTCAGGCACACTGATGTTCCAGTCACCAGGCTAAACAAGGAAAAAGTTACTGTTAGCTGCCTGTCAGGTGGCAGGATCTGTTACATAACACACACACTCAGGTCACTCCACAACAAGTACAAATATGACTCTGTCATTGTCCATGTTGGTGTGAATGACCTGAGATGTACCTCCCTGGACTACATGAAAAGAGACATGGAGGAGCTCTCCTATCTTGTAGCCCAGGCAGGTATGACCCTTGCCCTGAGTAGCATCCTGCCATCGCCCAGAATGATACCACAGTACAAAGACAAAATGATTGACTTTAACAATTGGCTAAGCTTCTGGTGTCATTCTAAGGGAATCCAGTATCTGTTTGCCTGGGATGACATGATCGACAGACCATGCTGCTTTGCCAGAGATAGCCTGCACGTGTCGCCATTGGGATTCCGGATACTGACAAAGGCTCTTGCCACCCCTATAGTGCCTTTTTTAGGCAAGGTTCAAATGACAAATTCATCACCATAACAGGTACAAGCAAGCAAAATCTGAGGGTAATGCTACTCAATGCTAGAAGTCTAAACCTCAAAATGCACTTACTCGAGTCACTCCTTAAAATGGAGAACATTGACATCTGTGCAGTGACAGAGACCTGGTTCAAAGCTCCAAAGAGCACCCCTGCATTACCAGGCTATAATTCATACCACACCTTTCGGCCACCAAACCCAGACTAAAACACTAAAGGTGGAGGCGTGTCCATATTCATTAAGGATATCCACACCTCCAAGCTAGTTGCTCAGCATAATGCATCCGAGATTATCCAAGTTCAACTAACTCTGGGCAAAACCGCAATCCAGATTGTAGCTTGCTACAGAACCCCAACATGCCCCAGGATTCCCACTCCTCTTTTCTTGATACACTGGAAAATATTAAGGTATAACCCAACACTCTAATAATGGGTGATTTCAACTACCCTATTATTAACTGGGAAAACTAATCATGTACAAACTCTTTTGCTCAATGTTTTCTGGAAATCATCAATTCCAATGCCTTGGATCAACTTATCCACACTCCTACTAGGGGCAGCAATATCCTAGACCTGGTCATCACCAACATGGGTGACCGGTGTTCCACACCAGAGGTCAGCTCCTCGTTGGTCAGATCCGACCACAAGCTAATCACCCTAGACATCCACATCCCGCTCCTACCCCCATTAGGAAAACAACCTTAAAAATTTCTCCAAAGCCAACTTCACGCTTCTTAAGACAGAAGTGGCAAACTTTACGACACCCATGCAGATGGACAATAGAGGTACGACTGCTGAATCCTACACAAATGCACTTTATGAGCACTTACACGAGTGCATGGATCGTGCTATCCCTAACAGAACCAAGATGCTATCCTCCAAAAAAAGGAAGCCAAGCTGGTGGTTTTCTGTCATAAACAAACTCTACAACAGAAGAAAGAAACTGTTGCAAAAAAGAGTAAAATCCCACGATTGGAGGAACTCCCTGGTCAGCCTCAGTAAGAAGCTGAGATCCCTCATAAAATCCTCCAAAGCTAGTTATGAAAACAAAATTGCCACTGATTCTAAAGACAACCACAAAGCATTCTATAGCTATGTCAAGAATCTCAATGGCAACACTCAGATCTGCCCTGAGTTACAGCACAATGACACTAAATATACAGAACCAACTGATATTGCCAACATCCTGGCAGATAGGTTCAGTGCTAACTTTACCCCCCTCTCACCCACTAAAGGGCCCATCTTTATACCAGAAGAATGCAAAGTTCCTGTAATCACAGCTGCACAGGTAAAAACCTCATTCTCTAAAGCCAAGAACACAGCATCCATGGGACATGACAACATCCCAGGCTGCCTTCTACATGAACTACAGAATGAACTGGCACCCCACCTAAGTACCATGTTCAATCATAGCCTAACCTCAGGCTTTGTGCTCATTGAATGGTGCGCCGTAACAGTTATCCCACTCCACAAAGGGGGGGGCCACAACAGACCCCGGGAACTACTGCCCCATTAGCCTGACAAGCCTGGTCTGCAAGGCCATGGAACTTATCATCATGCAACTCATAAACAAAGACATTGGAGATCTTCAAACTCTGAACCCCACACAGTTTGGGTTTGTAAAAGGCAGATCATGTCTCCTAAACCTGACAGACTTCTTTGAAGTAGTCACCAAAGCCATAGATGAGGGTAAGGTGGTTCACACAGCCTATCTAGATCTCGCCAAGGCATTCAACACCATCCCCCACTCTGGAATTATAGATAAACTCACTAAACTAGGTATAAATCCGTATGTCACAAGATGGGTTGCCAACTGGCTTACTGACAGAACCCACACTGTGAAAGTAGCAGACTCCAAATCAGACGTCAGACCAGTGACAAGTGGAGTACCACAGGGTTCAGTCCTGGGTCCTCTTCTGTTTGGTGTCTACTTCTCTGAAGTACAGGCTAATACAGAAGGTCTTTGGCTAACTAAATTTGCAGATGACTGCAAACTAGGAGCCATAATTGAAACTCCTAACAATGTGGACATCCTACAAAAGGGCCTCGCTGAGACAGATGCCTGGTGTCAAAGCCATGGTCTCAAGCTCAATGCCAAAAAGTGCATTGTCATCCCCTTTGGTAAAAACTCTGTACCCATGAATTACCACATAGGCAGTAGTCTACTTAACACCAAAAGTGTGATAAGAGACCTTGGGACACAGGTGGACAGTAGTCTATCCTTTGATAATCACATCACTACAGTGGTCAAGAAATCCTTCTACATGGCACACCTCATCACAAAAGGTTTCTCATCCAGAAAAAAAGAGGTCATTGTTCCCCTCTACTCATCACTCATTAGAATCATTATAGAGTACAACACCCCTTTTGGTATGTACCGCACAAGACATCTACAACAACTGGAAAGGCCGCAAAAATACCTCACAATGAGGATTACTGGCCTCAAACAGATGCCTTACGCAGATCGTCTCAAAAAACTCCAGCTTTACTCCGTTGCATATCGCCTACTCAGAGGCGATCTCTGCCTAACATACAAACTATGTCAAACCCAGAGCTGTTGGACATGCTCCACTTAAAGAAATCCCAATCCCTCCGAGCTACATGCTCTAGGGGCCAAAGCCTTGTCACCACAATAAACAGAACATGCTGGAGGGATAGATTCCTGTCCAAGAGACTTCCCATACTCTGGAACAGACTACCTATGTATGTCAAACAGAGCTCCTCATTAGCACTCTTCAAGAAGAATCTTGATGATTGGATGGGTAATAGGAAATTCACCCCGGGGATCACTTCTCTGGTTCTGCTTGACAGGGGCACAGGGTACCTTTTTGGCTAGGCTTGTATAGGCCCTAGGGCCAATAGCCTAGTACCTACCTATGAACCTATGGAAAGCTTGAGCCCGAGAGTATGCTGTGGGACAACAGGTTATGGTGCTCATTCCTGTTAGACACAATAACCTTCAGGCAGCTTGGGAGGGACCCTTTGAAGTGATAAGGAATGTAGTGACATTAAATACATGGTAAACCTGATAGGCAGGAGGCAGGGGCACAAATTGTGCCATGTTAACATGATAAAACTTTACCATGATAGGGAGCCCCTGGTGCTGAGTATTTGCAGTGGATGGTAGGAGGAGTCTGAGTGGGACCTGATGATTGATCTCCTCAGTGAGGCTCGGACTGATGGGTCTATATCATATGAGAGAATTGCACAAATTGTGAAAGCTCATAATACCAAATATACCAGACTTTGAACTCCCCTCATACCCCCCGCTAAATATATATTCCAACTCCGAGATCGCACTACAGTGAGGAAAGGGCAAATATCCCATTCTTCACTGTACCACAATCTCAGAAAAAGCACTTCAAAGTCCCGTACATTTGATATTATGATCGTTTGCAATTTGTGGGATTTGCTCATATGATATAGACCCAGACTAACACCTCTGTGGAAGGGGTAGCAATATTCCAATGGCTAACCCCTACCCAGGTTCAAGAAATTTGGGCAGTGCTGTAGGAGTTTGGGGGTATGTTTACTGGGAAACCTGGGTCCACCCACCTAGTGCTGCACCATGTGGATACAGGACCCCAAAGGCCTATCAAGCAGGCCCCTTATAGGGTACCTGATTGAGTCAGACAGACTCTAAGAAGGAGATACAGGAAATGTTGGAACTGGGGGTAATTCAGCAGTCCAGCAGTCCCTGAGCCTCCCCACTGGTGCTGGTACCAAAGAAAGATGGCAGCATCAGATTCTGCATGGACTACAGAAAGCTAAACAGACACACAGACAGAGATGCTAACCCCATGCCTAGGACAGATGAAGCCTTAGAGCAGCTGGGTGTGGCTAAGTATCTGACCACTATTGATCAGACCAAGGGCTACTGGCAGTTGCTCTTTGTAGATCAGAGTTTGTGTTGTGACTTTAAGAAGCATTTCAAAGTGAGGGAAAGTGTGTATAAATAGAGAGCACATGCAGGCAGCAGTGCCATTTTGAATGAACAGCTAGAGTGTTAACATGTATGAGTGCAGTAGTCAGTCTGTTTATAAGTTTATTTGAGTCTAAGTTATTAAGCCTCAATCCTGATGTGTTTCTATGTAATAAAGTTGCCTGAATCGAACCCTCAACCATTCGTCTGTTTTATCCTGACTGGATGAGTGACATGGTGTCAGCAGTGGCATATCTGAGTGACATGTTGTTAGAAGTGGCATGCCTGAATGACTCAGTGTTGGAACCGGGATGTCTGAGCAACAAGAAGCCAGAAGTCAAGCCATGAGTAGAAATGGAGGTATATAGAGGAATGACTTGTCTCAACCTGCTCAAATGATTAAAAAAGGTCAGAAATAAATTTCAGGTAATTAAAACTTGCATAAGTGATTTATTTCCTAAAGAAAAAGATACAAAGCATTCGCAAAGCACAAAATACATTATTAATCAAACGAAAAGCACAAAGCACATTATTGATTAAATGAAATCTTTGAAACCATGATATTCGATATAATTATTTGAAATACTTATGAGAACATTCAGAATTACTTCTGATTTGCATAATGAGCATGTTAAAAGTAAAATGAGCATAACAAGTACAATAAAAGGGCAAAATGAGTATGGAAAGGCAAAGCAACTGCATTTTTTTTAGTAAACGACCACGTCTTTTGATATGAGCTACTACTTCGCATTGTCTAAAGTTATTCAAAGTATAACTAGAGTTCTTTGACATATCTCAGAGTGTGCAAAGTGTTTGCAGTGTGTGCTTTATTACAGTACAGTTATTTTGAAGAGTTTACTGTGTGCTGTGCACAGTTCATTTGCAAAGTGCAGTCATTTCACTTTATTTCTTACACTGTACAGAGTTATTTCTCAAAGTACAGTCACTTTGAGAAGTTTCTTATGCTGTGTGCAGTTCAATCACAATGTGCAGTGATTTCAAACTGTTTCTTACACTGATAAGAGTGGTTTCACAAAGTACAGTGATTCCAAACTATCCTTGTGCTATGGAGACTTATTTCACAAAGTGCAGTTATTTTGAAGGGTCTATTGTGCTATTGAGCATAATTACAAGTTTGTGCCATAAATTTCTGACATATGTGTGTATGTTTGTACATAATTCCAAGGGTCTTTATTACTGTGCGTTGGCATGGCATGGCAGAGGCATTTCGCAGACCCAGTCCACTTGTGTTTGATCATAATATTGCAGAGAACTGGTGACTATTTGAGCAGGAATACAATATTTGCATACAAGCAGCTTTTTCTAATAAAGATGCATGTATGAGGGCATTTATTCTGCTTAATCTAGCGGGGTCAGAAACCACTGAAAGAGAGAGTTAATTTATGTATGCACCAACAGTACATGGGGGAGAAGGGGAAAACCGTCATATTGTTGTACAAGCTGAATCAAAGGAGGAGTCCGATTGCTAAAATTTAGAGAAATTTGTAACCCCAAGATAAATGTTACATTGGAGATGCATTTATTTTATGCAAGAGACCAAAAGCCAGGAGAAACTTTTGCAGCTTATATTACTGACCTGAGAAACAAGGCTAAAATGTGCAGATTTGGTGATTTGAAAGACGAGCTGATAAAGGACAGGCTTATTTGTGGTGTTAATAATGCTGCAGTGAGAAATATTTTGCTTTAAGACAGTGATTTAATGTTTAGCAAAGCCATAGAGATTTGTCAAATACATGAGCTTACAGAAAGGCACACAAATATGCTTGCAAGTGATAAGAGCATGGCTTCAACAGCCTCTAGAGCAAATGTAGACAGCATGCAGCATGTGGCTAACAGAAACAGGCCTAAGCACATGACAGCTGCAGCCCCTGTGGGATCTCCAGGGAGAGACTGTACCTCTCCAGGAAGTTCTAAAACTAGCTCAGTAAAATGGTCATCCTCAGTGCAGCACAAGGGTGAGTCAGCAAAACCCAAGTCAAGTCTCATTGTTAACTGTCATAATTGTGGTCTCAGTCATGAGTCCAAAACAGAAATGTGCTTAGCATTTGGTCAGCAATGCCACAAAAATAAAAATGGAACCGCTTTCAAAAGCTTTGTAAATCAAACAAGCCTCATTCATTTATTAAGAAAGGCTACTCAAAAAAGCAAGGTGATTGCATAGAAAGCTGCAACTCTAATTTCTATGTAGATGGTGTATCCGTGGTTGATGAAAAGATTAATGCAGTAGATATGCTGGCAAAAACAAAGTGTTTTGTACTGTCCTGATTAATGGTAAACCCACACAGCTCAAAGTGGACAGTGGTTCAAAGTGCAATGTTACATCAGCAGAGATATTTTCTAGAGTAAGAGCTGGTGAACAACTTAATTTGGCCAATTGTACAAAGCTTGTTGCTTATGGAGGTGAAGAGATTCAAACCAAAGACTCCGTAGTGCTTTCATGCTATTCAGCTGGAAACAGTTATAGCATGCAATTTTATGTAGTCAAAAGATCTGTACAGTCATTATTAGGTCTCAGAGACAGTTTAAAAATGAAACTGTTTTCTTTATCAGAGAAGTCCATCACGTAACCACATGTCCTAACCAATGCTATTTTCTCAGAGTATGCTGATATTTTCGAAGACAATTTAGGTAAACTTCCAGTTGTGTACTCTATGAAATTAGACCCAAGAAGAGTTCCAATAGCTATGCAGGACAAAGTCAAAGTCCAGTTAGATAAAATGGTGCAGCAAGGTGTGATTTGTCCAGTTACAGAGCCAACTGAATAGTGTCTTCCATGGTAGTCGCTCTTAAGAAAAGCTCAGATGAAATCAGAATACGTATTAACCCAAGAGACTTAAACAAAGCATTAAAGAGACCTCACCATTCTATGCATAAAATTGAGGAAGTTGCTACCCTCATGCCAAATGCTAGTGTTTTTTCTGTCTTAGATGCAAAAAGTTCATTTTGGCAAGTAATACTTGATTGCAAATCTTCACTACTGACTACATTCAGTACACCATTTGGTAGACACAGATTTCTCAGAATTCCTTTTGGAATAAATTGTCTTTCAGCGTGCAATGGAGCAATTTTTTTCAGACTGGCCATGTGTTATTTTATTTATTTATTATATTTTATTTTACATTTGTTGACCGGGATAGTTCGACTGGATATATGTCCATTTTCAGTGGCGGTCTGATGAGAAAATCTCCACATACCAAAAAAGTGACAGTACATACATCACTGAGTGATAAACTCAGGCAGGCATGTTTAGAAAAATATAGGCAAAGAATACAGGCAGATATCAATATACACAATGTGCAGACTTACATCTGATTGGCAGAGATGTATCAGAAAATGTGAACACAGAATACAATCAGATCTCATAATTCACAATGCTTAGACATTCAAATGTATTAGTGAAGTTGTTAGGTTTAGAACAAGAGCACAGCCAATGAGATGTGAGATATTTTTTGAGTTCTCTTTGAAATAGGGGTAGTGAGGTTTCCTTGGTAATGGTAGTAGGGAGTAGATTCCAGATTTTAAGGGTTGAGTTGGCAAATATAACTTGGCAAATATAGCATCACCTACAGAGTTGTTGGATTTTTGGGTCAGTAGCAATAGTTTATCAGCTGAGCGTAATGGCCTGGGGGTACTATGAGGGGTGAGAATATTTTTGAGGGCAAGGGTGTTATCAGGTTGATGGAGTATTTTCTGTGCTACTATAAGCTGGTTGAAGTGTAGAAGGGTAAGATGCTCTAGCCATCCCAGTGCTTTGAGGTTCTGGCAATGGTGGGACCTAAAAGCCATGCCAGTAGCGAATCTGGCTATATGATTGTAACATCCTGATAATTTGTTGAGATCAGTTTTGGATTGCTTGGTGAGTACAGGGGAGGCATACATAAGGGTAGAGAGGAGGTGTGATCGTGCAATAGCTACCCTAACTAGGGGGGGTGAGGAAAGGTTTGGCTCTGTACAGGGAGCCAAATTTTTTGCTGACGGACTTAATAGTGTGATTTACATGTTTATCAAATTTAAGGTTGTTGTCTGTTATTACACCTAGAAGCTTTGTATGGTCATCAGGGGAGATAATGGTGTCATTACTAGATTTGACGTTGAAGGAAGGAGGAAAAATTCTATGGTTAGGGGAGAAAAGTAGTAGTTTGGTTTTGTTAGGATTTAGAAGCAGGCGGCGATTAGCTAGCCATGTTTCTACTGTGCTGAAAGTGGTCTGGGTGAGGGTTAGAAGTTGTGTAGGAGAGGAGGCGCAGCATATTAACATTGAGTCATCTGCGTATTGGATGCAGGTGGCTCCTGGGATGGTGGTGTGCAGATCATTGATAAAGATAGAGAAAAGAAGGGGACCTAGTATGGACCCTTGTGGCACACCTAGAGTTAGAGGAAGTTGGGATGACAGATTGCTCTACCATAAGACAGCCTGCTGTCTACCATTTAAGTAGGAGTGAAACCATTGTATTGTATGTTGGTCTAAACCGATGGTTTCTATGGTATAGGTACATAGGTTCATAGACAGGTACTAGGCTATCAGCCCAAGGGCCTATGTAAGCCTAGCCAGCAAGGTTCCATAGCTTACGCCACCCAAGAAAGTTATTTTCCTGTGCCACTGTCCAGCAGAGACACAGAAGTGATCCCCGGGGTATATTTCCTATTTCCCATCCACTCATCAAGATTTTTCTTGAAGAGTGCTAATGAAGAACTTTGCTTGACATAGATGGGTAGTTTGTTCCAGAGTATAGGAAGTCTCTGGGACAGGAATCTATCCCTCCAGCGTGTCCTGTTTATTGTGGTGACAAGGTTTAGGTCTCTAGAGTGTATAGCTCGGAGGGATTGGGATTTCTTTAGGTGTAGCATGTCCAACAGCTCTGGGTTTGACATAGCTTTATATGTTTGGCAGAGATCACCTCGGAGTATGCGATATGCTATGGAATAAAGCTGGAGTTTTTTTGAGGCAGTCAGTGTAGGGCATTTGTTTGAGGCCAGTAATCCTCTTTGTGAGGTACTTCTGTGGCCTTCCCAGCTGCTGCAGATGTCTTGTGAGGTGCATTCCAAAAGGGGCGTTGTACTCTATAATGGGTCTAATGAGTGACGAGTATAGGGGAGCAATGACCTCTTTTTCCTGGATGAGAATCCTTTTATGATGAGGTGTGCCACATAGAAGGACTTCCTGACTACTGTGGCAATGTGACTATCAAAGGAGAGACTACTGTCCACCTGAGTCCCAAGGTCTCTTATCACGCATTCGGTGTTAAAGAGATTGCTGCCTATGTGGTAGTTCATGGGTACAGAGTTTTTACCAAAGGGGATGACACTGCACTTTTTGGCATTGAGCTTGAGGCCATGGCTCTGACACCAGGCATCTGTCTCAGTGAGGCCCTTCTGTAGGATGTCCACATCATTTGTGGACTTGATTATGGAATTGAACCATAGCTGATGGTTGACCATATCGAAAGCTTTTGAGAGATCTAGGAAGAGTGCTGAAGATAGTTTGTCATTGTTACAATGAAGACTGATGACATTAGAGAAAGATAGAAGAGCCGTAGTGGTATTGTGGAATGGCCTAAAGCTGTGCTGAGAGTCGGCGAGCTTTCCGTTTTGAATAAGAAAGTGCATAACTTGTTTGTGTATACATCTTTCCATGATTTTAGCTAGTGGTGAAAGAATGGCTATAGGTGTAAAGTTAGATAATTCTGTGGAACTTCCTCCTTTATGGAGAGGTATAATGTGATATTTTCCATATTGCAGGGATGGATCCTTCTGAGATGGATCTGTTGATCAGAATAGAAATGGGAAGTGCTATGGCATCAGCTGCTTTTTGAAGATATTCAGCTGGGAGTTGGTCAGCAGCTAGTGTAGTAGGTTTTAGCTTTTTGAGTAAGGTCCGGATCAGGTTGGTAGGTATGGTTTGTAAGGTAAAGGTGGGTTGGGTGCTGGGTGGATCAGGGCTAGATGTGCCAGAGCTGGTGGTTGTGTCCGATGGAGTGAGATGGGTAGCTAGAGACTGGATAGTTTTGGTAAAAGAGTTGAAGCTGTTTGCAATTTCTACAAGGGATTTATCAAGGGCAGCTGATGGGGTAGGTGTGGCAGAATGGCTTGGGTGGAGAAGATTGTTAATACCAGCCCAGAACTTTTGAGGTTTTAGCTGATATTTTTGTTGTAGGAGGGTGTAGTGATTTTTTTTTTTTTGTCTAGAATGATGGATTTTTTTTGGTTTGATTCCTTAACTGCCGGTATCTTACTTGGTCCATAGGGGCTTTGGTAACATGCTACCTGACCCAGGCATTGTTTCTTAGTTTAATTTTGTTTTTTGTTTCTTTAGATAGCCACAGTGCAACCTGGGTGGAGAAGATTGTTAATACCAGCCAAGAACATTTGAGGCTTTAGCTGATATTTTTGTTGTAGGAGGGTGTAGTGATTTTTTTTTTGTCTAGAATGACAGATTTTTTGGTCTGATTCCTTAGCTGCCGGTATCTTACTTGGTCCATAGGGGCTTTGGTAACATGCCACCTGGCTCAGACATTGCTTCTTAGTTTAATTTTGGATTTTGTTTCTTTAGATAGCCATGGTGCAACTGTGGCTTTTACATGTCTAGGTTGCTGTGTATTTTACACTAGGTCTTGAACACAACCTGAGTATGTAACATAAAAATTAGGACTGGGTTTAGCAACATGGGCTGTCTTTAATGAATGTTCAACTTCAGGGACATCTGGGACATCTTCAGGACCAGGAACAGGTACTGAGGCATGTTCTTCAACAGGAACATTGTCTAGATTGCTCTGAGATCTAGAGTCTGCATCACAGGTATGATGCTGGGATATTGATTCAGACACCGGAAGAAGATGCCTGCAATTTCTTTTGTATTCTATACCCTTAGGTAGGAGCATGGCGATTAAGGATAGCCAGAAATCTGGTATTGAAGTACTCAACTGCTTCTTATAATGGTAGATGATTTGCTAGTTGTAGGCAATGGTGAAGCACAGTATGACAGGAACATCAGGAACGTTCTGGAATGAGCAAGTGAAGTGAGTCTAAAGCTCAATCCTCTAAAATGTAAATTCAGGCTACCAGAAGTTACTTAGGTCAGGTATTTATTTACCAGTTCAGGCTTACAACCAGATCCTTCCAAACAAACATCCATTCTTGAGATCCCACCTCCAGACAATGTCTAAGCCTTATAGTGTTTTCTTGGTATGGTTAACTATTTTGGGCAAGTTTATACCAGGCTTCAGTGAATTATCAGTGCCTTCAAGAGAGCTGACAAAATGTTACATGGTCATGGTTGGAACAACACCATTGAGCATTTGATCACCTGAAACAGAAAACTGCCATTCCACCAAAGTTAAGATATTATGATATTCACAAACCAGTAATTAATTCTTTCCTGTGATGCCTGAAAGTTTGGTTTTGGTGTAATTATTCTTCAAGAGGGCAGACCAGTACCCTATGCATCTAGAATTCTTACCCAAACTGAGATGCAGTATGCTCAGATTGAGAAGGAACTTTTGGCAATTGTGTTCGCATGTTCAAAGTTCCATGATTATACTTATGACCAAGCTATCCAGATTGAGACTGATCATCAATCTGTAGTCACTATTTTAAAGAAGACTATGCATACAGCAGCAAGACTACAAAGAATGATACTCAGATTACAAAGGTACAACTTCAAAATGGTCTATACAAAAGGCAAACTTCTTCTGATACCTTATCCAGATCACCCAGAAATACCACAGAAAAGCTTGATGAAGAGAATTTCGACTTAAATGCCATGGAAGTGCATAATTTTTCTGCCACAAGACTTTATGAGCTAAGCGATCATACAAAGACTGATCCAATTTTGCAAAAGTTCAACCACTCCATCAATGTTGGATGGCCTTGAAAGCAATCTTGTGTACCAACAGATGTGCAACCTTATTTTCCTTACAGAGATGAGATGTTGATGGAAGAGGGTATCATTTTCAAAGGTCCTAAAGTTGCCACTCCTACTTACTTGCAACATGAGTACATTCAGATTTTGCATTGTGGCCACCCAGGTTTCAAAGCTACCAAAAGAAGGGTGAGATGACTAGTATCTTGGCCTTTTTTTGTCAAAAGATATTAATAAAGTACTTTCATCTTGTTCAGTATGCAATAGTACTAAACCGCATTTGCAAAAAGACACTTCAGCTACACCAGATTCCTGAATTACCTTGGTCAACAGTAGCAACTGACATTTTTGAGTGGAACAGTCAACATCAGTTAGTGTTAGTAGACTTTTATTTGAATTGGTTTGAGATTGATCTGCTACTTAACCTAACATCCAGTACTGTCATTACTAAGTTGAAATATCATTTCTCAGTCCATGATAGCCCAAGCAAAGTTATTTCTGAAAACGGTGCCCATTTTTCCAGTCAGCTATTTCAGAAATTTGTAAAAGAGTCCAACTTTATCCATGTTACCAGTAGCACCCACAGTCAAACGGCCTAGCTTGCAGTACAAAGTGCAAAGCAATTACTAGAGAGATCAACACATGACAATACTGCTGTTTTCTTGAATTTGCTTAATCTCAGAAATATACCGTGACAATTTACTTGGATCACCTGCTCAGAGACTTCTATCTAAGCAAACCAGAACAACCTTGCCTATCAGTTCCATTTTGTTGGTGCCTAATGCTAAAAATACCTGATCAATCAAATCACAACTATTCAAAAAGCGTTCATTCCAGAAGTCCAACTTTTGATAAAATGAGCAGATTTCTTTGTCCATTGAAAGGAGAGATAGTGAGGAAGCAAACGGTGAAAGGTTTTGATCAAATTGGTCAAGTGAGAGGTGTATGTGCCGAGACAAGCTCTTACTTAGTAGAATCTAAGGGTATAGAATACAGAAGAAATCGCAGGCATCTTCTTCCGGTGTCTGAATCAATATCTCAGAATCATACCTGTGATACAGACTCTAGATCTCAGAGCAATCTAGACGATGTTCCTGTTGAAGGACATGCCTCAGTACCTGTTCCTGGCCCCGAAAATGTCCCAGATGTCCCTGAAGTTGAACATTCATTAAAGACAGTCCATGTTGCTAAACCCAGTCCTAATTTTTATGCTACATATTCAGGTTGTGTTCAAGACCTAGTGTAAAATACACAGCAACCTGGATATGATTGTTTCACTTGTAATTAGTTCTGTATAACTGCATGTCAACGGATTACTTCTGTACAATTGCATGTCAGTGATTATTGTCATTACTGTTTGGCATCTATTTCTCAGAGGTACAGGCAAAGACAAAAGGCCTGTGGCTGATCAAGTTTGCCAATGACTGTAAGTTGGGTGCTGTCTTGGACACCCCAAATGATGTTAACATACTGCAAGAGGGTCTCACAGCAACTAATGACTGGTGCCAAAGTCATGTCCTCAAGCTAAATGCAAAAAAAATGTCATCATAGCATTTGGCAAAAACATGACCCCTACTGATTACCAAATCAATAGCAACCCCCTAAATACACAACCTGTGGTGAGAGACTTGGGCACTCACGTTGATAATAACTTCACATTCAACTATCATGTAGCGGCAGTGGTCAGAAAAGACTTTTATTTGGTTCATCTCATAAGTAAAGGGATTTCATCCAGAAAAAAAATAAGTTATTACCTCTCCATACTCCTTCCTCATTAGACCAATAATTGAGTATAATGCCCCATTTGGGTTGTACCTCTCTAAACATCTGCAACAACTGGAAAGGCCACTGAAATACCTCACAAAGAGAATCCATGGCCTCCAACACCTGTCCTATGCAGACAGGCTGAAATCACTATCACTCTACTCAGTATCATACAGATTGCTCAGGGGTGATCAGTATCTCACCTACAAGGCAATCTCGGACCCTGCCCTACTAGAGATGCTCCATATCCGTCTAACTCCTCATGCACTACCCACTCAAAAGGCCTGAACCTTATATGTGACATTAACAAATCCTGATGGACAGACAGGTTTGTCTCTCAGAGGCTGCCCCATCTCTAGAATAGACTTCCCATGCACGTCAAACAGAGCACCTCGCTGACCCTCTTCAAGCACATCCTTGATGAGTGGATGGGAATTCACAAATTTGTCCCAGGGATTCCACCCTTGTCCCTCATTGACAATGGTGACAGGTGCTGACTAAGGTTTCTTTTTGGGGATAAACTCTTGGCTATGCTTGTAAGGGCCCCAGGGCCATTAGCCTAGTGACCTCCTATGATCCTCTTACTATTGTGCATGACTTATTTCTCAAAGAGAGAGGATGTAGATCAGAGTATGTGTTGTGACTTTAAGAAGCATTTCAAAGCAAAGACACATGCATATACAGAGCACATGCAAGCAGCAGTGCTATTTTGAGTGAACAGACAGAGTATTAACATGTATGAGTGCAGTAGTCAGTCTGTTTATACATTTAAGTTTAAGTTACTAAGCCTCAATCCTAATGTGCTTGTATGTAATAAAGCTGCTTGAATTGAACCCACAACTGTTCGTCTGTTTTATCCTGACTGGATGAGCAATACCCTTGACTCCTACCACTAGAGAGAGGTTAGCCTTTGTGACCTATTTTGGACAATATGAGTTCACAAAGATGCTCTTTGGAATGAAAAATGCCTCAGTAACATTTCAGAGACTAGTAGATCATATCTTAGCAGGAACAGCAGATTATGCCCTTGCTTGCCTGGATGATATAGCTATTTGCAGTCATTCTTGGCAAGATCACCTTCAGCATGTCAGGGAGTTTCTGGCTAGACTGCAAATGGCAGGGTTAACCATTAAGCCCAGTAAGTGTCAGGAGGATATGGCAGAGGTCTCCTACCTGAGACACAGAGTGGGGAGTGGTAAGATTAAGCCAGAGTCTGCAAAAGTGGAAGCTATTCAGGCATGGCCTGCCCCTATTACCAATCATCAGGTGAGAGCATTCTTGGGGACAGTGGGGTACTATAGAAAATTTGTTCCCAGCTATAGTACAATAGCTGCTCACCTCACAGACATGTCAAGGAAAAACAGGCCAGATAAGGTAGTGTGGACTCCAGCATGTGAGCAGGCATTCCAAAAGCTTAAAGGGGCTTTGGGAGGACTCCCTGTATTAGCCAGTCCAGATTATGGCAAATAATTTGTTGTGCAGGTGGATGCTTCAAACCATGGGGTAGGGGCTGTAATTACTCAGGTTTCCTCAGAGGGAGAAGTGCATCCAGTTGTATATCTCATCTGTAGACTCCAACCCAGAGAGGAAAGTTATGAAGCTGTAGAAAAAGAATGTCTAGCCATAGTATGGGCACTGCAGAAACCTCAACCTTATCTGTATGGAAAAAAAATAATTGTGGTTACAGAACATAATCTCTTAACATGGCTAGATCATGCCAGCCAGCAAAATGCCAAGTTATTAAGGTGAAGCGTAGGGTTGCAGGCATATGACATGACAGTGCAGCATCATACTGGAGTCAGCAATGCCAACGTAGATGGATTCTCAAGACAGGGTATGGGTTAAAGTGTTCCCAGACAAACCCATTTCTCTAGCCATATTTTTCCAGGGTCACTTGAAAAACTATCTTGAGTCTTCAAAGTGGGAGAGATATGTGACGTTGTGAGGTATGGCCAGCTGTACCAGGAGAAGTAAGACAGTGCATGTGTGGCATATGCCAGTATGGCTGGCTGAAGTTTTGTAAGTAGTCTTATCATATGACTGCCACATTGATTTGTACAGATGCTTGTACTAAAAATGTACTTGTAAAAGTTGCTTATGTTAAAAATACTGCACCACAATCTTAATAGAGTTCTGAAGGTGAATTGCGCCAGAGTCAGGTGACTAGATGTGATGTCATTCTATAACCAGCTGAAGGACGGAACTCTGGCAGCAGCAGTTTGTTTGTTTTCCTTTGGAATTTCTTATAAAAGATCTATGTCAGTTATCACAGTTCAGATGTTGAGTCAGTTCAGTTAGTGTGTGGAGTATCTCATCTTGCCTTGTGGAAGTGAGCATGACAGCAGTGCGTCTTGCCTTGTGATACTAAGTGAGTTAACTAGGGCAGTTTCTCTTTAGTTCAGTTAGGAATAATATAGTGAGATTAGTTTAGTATTATTTTCTTTTTTCTGCATCTGTGAGATTGTATCCAACTGTGTTATTTTTATATTTTCTGTGAGTGAAACTCTGTTGTTTATTGTAACTAAATATGAAGTATTTTCCTGTTTTCTATTTTATTATCCATTATTAAATATTGTTATACCTTTTCATTGTGGTTGGTCTTTTAGAGAATACTTTCAACATCTTTAGAGTACTTGTGCTTATTTTAATGACACTATGGCCACTCTGATAAGCTTTACTGCTTCAGTCACTCACTACCATTTATAACAGTATTAATTTGACACAGTATAATTGGTTACCCTTTGTAATAGCCTTAGAGTATCTGACTGGTGGGAGCAATCTACCTTATAGTCTGGAGAGAGGCGACAAAGCTGTTGAATCTGTGCCAGCCTTTCCTAGATGTGTGTGTGTGTGTGTGTGTGTGTGTGTGTGTGTGTGTGTGTGTGTGTGTGTGTGTGTGTGTGTGTGAAAAATCAAATATTCAAGTGTGTGCATCAGATACTTAGAACTGGGACACAGTGCTCCAATGTGAGTCTTGTTTGGGATCTGGAGAAACAGAGTCCAGTTCCAGGTCTGGAGCAGGTGCCCTGTATGCTCTTGAGGGACACTGTGCTTGGTACAGAGGGCTGCATTTGAAATACTGTGTAAATCTATTCCTGTTTTTAGTGACTGCCTCTCACTGGTGCCAGTGGTGAGGAGTGAGGCTCCTTGATTACTGGCCCTGGCCTAGGGTAAATATGGGATGTCACAGTCCTGCTCATAGATTTGATTCAATAGATGAATTTTGTAGCCTCCACTTTTGTAGTACTGATGGCATGACAATGTACATTACCTTTGTACTATAGCTAGTCTGCTGCCACAGTAACTGTAACTTTTTGGCCCCTGCTGCCTGATGATTTCTTTAAGGTGCAACACCATGAAGTCTTATCATCAGTAGTCCTCTCAAAGGGGTAGGTACCCCTTAATCAACAGCTATGCCTGCTCTTGCTGTCTTAATTGCATAAAAGGTGCTACACAGCACTCCTTGCATGTCTGTGGAGAGACTAGTTTGGGCACATGACAAATAGATATACAAAATGGTTTATCTTTAAAATGTTGTCATTGTAGTCACTTGTGAGCCCTCCTGCATACCTGCTGTATTACAAAGTTGGGCTATTGTGCAATTGCCAGTTGCATATATGTAAGAAAGACTCAGGAAAGGTGTTTTAAATACTGCACGTCTTGGGCTTTTGCACATTGCACTAACTATCACTCAGACAATCACTTTTCATGGCGGTATGACAAAGAATATTGAAAAAGCTGAAATTAAACCAAGTTAACCCAGTATAAAAAATCTCATACAGATGCATTTCAGTTTTAGTACTAATATCAGACTACCTGCAGCAATTTAAAAGGTGAGAAATTGAATGTATCCTAAGTTAGGAAATATAATACACTATGGCAAATCTGGAACTTGCTAAATAAGCAGATTTACTACGATATAAAAAATTATTTTCAAAGAAAAAGTAAAAAAATATACATATTGCTTTAACAGTCTTAGGATGCTGAAATTGTGTTTGATAAAATAATTTAGCCCTTTAAAGTTCAGAAATTGACAAGATCACATATTCTGCCTTCTTCAGTCTATATGTTAAAATCTCAAACAAAACATTCTCCAATATTTGTCTTATTAAAGGAACAGTACAGAATATCAATCATCTTTTTTCTGCTGATGCCATTTCAGTCTTTTTATCCAGCCAGAGTAACATTTCCAAACTGTTTCATCTTTTGAGTTAATTCAGATTATCATTTTAATGTATGAACCTGCACAATTAATAATAAATGATCAATCATCTGCCTATACTAAAGCAAACATTGATTTCTTTTCATTTATTTAGCAAACAGTTTTAATGACTTATGGTGATAAATCAATTTTATTTGTGATCGGATGTAACTAAAACCTGCAATTTAGTAATGCTACAATATAAAAGGTAATTTAATTTTAGACATTTAAACAGTATGTATACAACAAAGAGTAGAAGGAGTTCATATCACAGTTTTACCAATGTTTTATCTGTGGTTCAGACAATCCCTTTCTTTGCCCCAATCTCTTACTTTAGATTGTCTTCATATTGTATCAAAAGATAAATCTGAGACAACAGCAGATTGAATACCACATTACCGAGGTCACAAAATTAGATAGTGGCTAGCCTTACTTAATATTTCTATCTGTACATTGCCTAGTAGTCCCATTATTAGTAAATCTGCACTAGATGCATCATATTGTGTGTGGGACTTAGACTAAGGCTATAAGCAGTTAGCAAGCAGTTTCCTATTATCCACAATTAAATTGTTTCACCCTCAATTTGTCTACCGTGTGATTCTGAGAAAGTCAGTTAAACACATAGCTCTCCAAGGTTGTGTCAAAACGAGGGGCATATGAATCAGTATTTTAACCCATTTAACAAATACAGATAAATAAATAAATAATAAATATATTAAGCAGACAGAAAATAAAATGGTTGAGGTAACTCCAGCAAATCCGATTAATCCTTTCATCAGTACATAGCTATTTCTTCCTCTTTAAAGATGAAGCTCTCATTACACCAACTGGTATACATTTGAGTTTGTGTACTTCCAAAGGTTAATCTTGAATCATGGAAGATGTTACTGAGTCCTCTTACACTGACACAGCCACCTTCTTCTACCCTCATCAGTATAAGTTAGTCACCATAGAATGTTCCAGATGTAGCCCTCAGTTTTGTGATCAGCTGTAACAGAAAGAAAACATAATCTCATTTGATTTTTCTAACACAAACCTGGAAACCAACAGTCATCTATTTAAATAAAAACAACATTGTAGATTCTGTATAAAAGCAAAAAAGCGAGGTTGTAGAAGAGCAGTCACAAGGAAATTTGTTGACTTAAACACAAGTTTGTTACATTGTAGATTCTGTAGCAAGCTTGCAGAAAGCCAAATCCAATTTAAAACATACCTTAACTGATAAACTAATTTCTCGAAACATTAAACTCAGTATCATGAAACAGTTAATACGCAAAACATGTGATGCTGTCCTAATAATCAGAGACAATCCCTTTCTATCAGCATAGAGTAAATTGATAAGATATATAGCACCCCTTAGTTCAAAATCAGATTGCAGGTTGATTTATAAACTTTACAAAATGAAAGTACTTCAGAACATATATTTTGGTGTGCAACTGGTTTAAACTTTTTTGTATAATTAACTGAAATCTTTGAAAGCATTTGGTTTAAAAATGTAACCCAAGTCTACATGTTTTTATTTTTTATCACATAAATTCATATTCTTTTAGGAGTGATACTACTACCAAAAGGCAACTGTGGTGAAATGGAAACTCTCTGATACACCATCAATTAATGACTTACATTTAGTATAAAAAGAACACTTCAAAATGTAAGTTTGCCTCCTAATTGACAACAAATAATTTGCAAATTTATTCTAAGCTTCTTAAAATTAATAAATATGTCCAGTTATCTGTTATAAGACTGGCTAAATGCTGCTGTCTTTACTTTATCTGGCAAAATGTCCTGTACCTCTCTACACATTTATCAGTTCCTTGTTATATTAAAGTGACATACTGACATCCAAAGTCTTATACCCTTGTTGTTCAAATTGTTATTACAACACATCACGCCTATTTTGTAAAAATTGCAAACTCATAAATGTTGTATACACTAGTAATAAATTTCCTTAGAGTGCTTGATATCTCAAAACTATACTGATTTGGAGATGTTGACCTCTCTTATTAAGATAGATGTGTGATATCAAGAATTCTTCTAAAATGTCATTGTATGAAATATGTCCTTTTCTGTATAAGTCTGTATGGATTACAGATGGTAGATGCATAGTCCAACCTTTTTAGTATTAACAAGTTAAAAATCATTGTTTGTAAAATTAATCCAAAGCTTCAGAAAGCAAATGGACAAATGAGGTTTGCTTGCAAAAGAAGTTGATATGAATGGCAAAATGTAACTAATTGACAACCTAGAATCCAATACCTTTATAACAGGCTGCTATTTCTATTTTGTCACCTCCTATTACAGAACATGACAAGTAGGTGGGCAAACTAAATATGAGTACATAGGTATTATTGTTGTCTACAAAAATCTCACTCTATTTTGCCTAGCATGAGTACTGATCTAGAGTTGTTGGGATTTTTGTAACCCTGATATGTTTGTTAAATATCTTAATAATTTAGTAGCACCTGGATGTTCGTCACAAATTGTACCCTTAGGAATTGGAAGATATATGATGTAGACAAGTAAAAAACAAGTTTATGACTGCTAATGAGCTTTATCCTGCAGCCCATGGTTTGAGCCATTCAGTCTCCATTTGCCTCAATTACTCCTTGCATAATATTGCAAACTTACTAGCTACCTATTGAAAATAAACAAAATAATTACTGGGGGGCAGGCCCCCCTACACCTCACACAACCCCTACTAATTATATATATATATATATATATATATATATATATATATATATATATATATATATATACACACACACACACACACACACACACACACACACACACACACACACACACAACAAGTCAAAGATTACACTACCACTAGAGTGGGGAAAGGGCAAAATCTTCGATTCCCACTGTGCCATGATCTTGAACAGAAAAAAAGCCAGTATTTCAATTAGCTGGCTTTCAATTAGCTGTACCCACTTTTTCTCATTTTATAAATTGTCTTTTAACAAATAGAATGTAACCCGTGTGTGTGTGTGTGTGTGTGTGTGTGTGTGTGTGTGTGTGTGTGTGTGTGTGTGTGTGTGTAAAAGCCATAGCCGTGCTGCCTGCCCATACCATTAGAATTTATCATCACCCTATGTCATTATCTGTACAGTTCTCAGAAGGGTCTACAACAAGCATATTAGTCCCATCTGATCAAAGACCACCATCTCACCACCAAGGACTCGATTATCGTATAGTTTATATGGGCTGCTGATCATATTCAGACTGAAATAATAAATTTGGGGTTAGATGCGGCAATCATCCAGAGAGACTGAAGTGCAGAAGTTGTGGACAAAAAGAGTAAAAGGGGATGGGATGTAGTTTAGCTTTTTAGACAGCAATCAGAAAAGGGATTTAGGTTAAAAGGACAATAAGTATCACTTAACATAGAAATCAGTTAAAATATTCTTAATACTTAATGGTGACAGAGCTTTTCAATGTGCAACTGAAAAGAACATTAACTTTTTTTAAGAGGAGCATTCCTCACAATGAGGTACACTTGAGAGGTATGACTTCTAAACATTTTCTACCCCCTCACTTTATCTTCACATCAAACAATGAAGCAAAGTCTATAAAAATGTTGGATCCTGGGTGAGCTCATTTCACCCATCATATCTTCTTTTACACTACCTAATGGTTTCTTGTTGTTCTCCTTGACACTGCATCCCCACTAGGATTTTTAATGCACAGCACAATTTGATCTCATGTTTTGCATATACTAGACTTCTCTGGTTAAAAGACCCAAAATTACTCCTCCTCATTCACTTACTTCAACTCACACTTTAACTAATCTTTTATTTGAAAAAAAAAATTGGTTATAATATATTTTTGTACATTTCTATCCCAAACTAAACTTAAGAATTCATCACCTTCTTTCTATACTCACCTCAACCTCATCTGATTAGCTAATTTTTGCAGTCTGATGAGGTATACTGTATGATACTGTGAGAATAGTGTGTATATTTTATTTTATTTTCAGCTATTGTTTGTATTTTTTAACTTTTGCTTTGTTAGGCATCTGATTGGTTATTTTCTCAATAGTTGTTAATTCTCCTGCTGGTCTGTACTATTTTCCAATAAAATGCTGGACTTGGATGACTCTACAAAGCCATACAAGTTTATACAGCATTTTTACCACATTTCCATCATCAGACTACAGAACTTTTTATTCATATATTCCTTACTGCATTTAGTTTTGCAGTCAGATGCAAAATGGTTCTTGCAATTTAGTCTGTCTGAAGAAGTTAACATGTTCCAGTGAAAACACGCACATTTTCATATATTTTTTATGTATTTAATGACATGCCATTTAATCACCATTACTATTTATAATCTTACTTGTGTTTAGTTTTGCTGTCATTACTGATTTTGCTAATGTTACCCAATGAGATCAGAGGTTTCCTTTTTGTTTATTTGTTTGATAGATTGTTTTTATTCTAGTTTTAACATTTTCAGACAAGTCCAATTGTTGGACTTGTCTAAAAATGGTATTTGTCTGAAAATGCTATTTTACAAGTATTGCTTCACGTTAATCTAAATACATCTCAGCATGTGATGTAGATAACAATAAGAAAATCATTATGTTATACCTTCTATCTTAACAAGTCCTAGTCTAAGAATGTGAATTTTCTATACAAATTTTCTACCAGTCAGCAGTACTTTTTTCATATCATTAAACAAAATGTACTGGGACAATGCCTCAAAAGATATACAACCAGCAAAATTCAAAATTTGATGAACACTTAATGTCTTACCTTTGTATCAGATCATGTGGCCACAGTGAGAATTCTGAATGGGTCATTATTTACTCCTCCAATGAGGATGGATTTGCAGCAAATAATTTTAGCCATTTGGGTTTAATTTTAGAAGTTTTAAATATCCAAATCACCCAAAATTAAAATAACTTTGTAAACAAATAGACCGGGCTGTAATAAAAACTAGGGTTTTTATTCTCGTTGACCAGAATTAAGCGCTTCTGGCTATGCACAGCGTAGCCTTCATCAGAATACATTTCCTTACAAAACATCTTCTTTTAATAAATAGTATTAATCAATCACAATCATAAACCAATTAACTTCCTAATACACAATCACTATACTACTCATTCTCTCATTAAAATTGTATACTATTAATTTATATTCTACCAATGGGTACATGAAAACAAAAAATTGTTAATAAATAATGATTAAAAAATTCTTAATTATACATTCATATTTTGACTCTTGTTTTAAATGTGTTCATATTTTATTTGCCCTCTCCTGTAAAACTGGAACTATAGAAATGCTTTCATTTAAACCGGGGGGGGGGGGGCATGGCTGCTGTTCTAAATTGCCATTGTGCTTCTTTTTTCTTCAACAGATTTTTCCAGTCACCCCCCCCCCCCAGGATTTAATTTAACTTGCTCAACTATTCCGAATATAAACTTAGTAAAAAAGGGGCACACCTCAGAATGTTTGTATAATGCACTTTTATTTATTTTATTTATTTATTTTACATTTGTTGACCGGGCTAGTCCAACTGGATATATTTCCATTTTCAGCAGAGGCCCGGGGAGCAAAGCTCCACATATAGACAAAAGGAGATTTTAATATCATTTACATGTTCATACACTCTGTTCCTAAGTGCCCGTTCAGTTTTTCCCAAATAGAATCCTGAACAGGAGTTGCAAACTGCTAAATAAACAACTCCTTTACTCAGACAGTTCCCTTTAACAAATTATACCCTGCTTTTCATCCTATTGTCCAAGACTACAAAATTCTCTTTGTGTATAAAACAACATTATTTACACCTTCCACAAGATCTAGTACCTGTATTTCTTACCATTTTGGGTTCTAACTTGTGTTCTAAGAGACTCTTAATGTTGTACCCTGTTTTATTCACAAATTTGGGACCTTTTTCTTGTATATCTCCTGATTAGTTTTGAAAATGGTCCAGTTCTTTTGAATTATCTCCCTAAATTCCTTGGTTAAAAAATTGTATTCCAATATACATGCTCTTCTGTATTTATCATTTTCCTTACTAGTTTCTGAGGTTTTTTTTGTAGTCCCACTCCTAATGGGGGGGGGGGGATAGTCCGTACCCCACTTATTATGCACTTCTGAAATAATTTCCTTGACTAGCTCCTTGGGAGATCCTCTCTCTTCAAACATTGTTTGTATTTTGTTTAGCTCATCTTCCAAATCTTCGTAATGGGAGGTCATTCTTGTGACCCTCACAGCCTGTCCCTTCACTATACATTTTTGCGCTGGAGGGTGATTACTCCCAAAGTGTAAATAGGTATTGCAAAATGTATCTTTCCTATGTATTTGTGATCTGAATCCATTCACATCTTTGATGATTTGTACATCCAGGTAATTAATACTTGTAGAGTCATAATTGTTAGTAAACTCTAAAAAAATCAGTAGTTCCATAAATTCGGAAATTTCATCTTGTGTGGCCTTCCATAAAACAAATATGTCATCCAAAAATCTGGAATATAGTTGTATTTTATTCCAGTAAGGGCTTTTAAATATGTGGTTGGACTCCCATCCCAAAAGTACAATATTGGCATAAATGGGGGCACATGCTACACCCCAAATTTGCTGATAATACTCGTCTTCGAAGAAGATAAAGTTGATTTCTAATATTAAACTCATAATTTCATAAGTTAGATTAATCTTGTTATGCTCCAACTTGAAAAAAGCGAATAAAGCTTCTTCAAAAAGTTCCAACCCTTCCTTTTTAGGTATCACCATAAATCTTTCACATCTATAGTAAGGAGTATCAGGTTGTCTTGCCATTTCTCCTTTTTCAATGCCCCCAAGAATTCCCAAGAATTTTTGACCAAGTGTTCTCTTTCATTTACTACATGCTTCACCCAGAAATCTACTAGTACTGCTAATGGATAAGTTTTGGAAATCCCCGCTGCCACAATAGGTCTAAAAGGTGGTTTATCAATATTTTTATGTTATTTAGGGATTCCAAAAAAAGATGGAATTATTGAGTCCCTCACATACAAAAAATTGTATAATTCTTGTTATATTCTGTTATTTAACAGATATTCCTCTAAATAGGAATTGATCCGGGCATAGGAGATATTAATCTGATTGGTAGAAACCACAACATAAGTCTCTTCATTGAACAACAAATTTTGCATTTCATCTGAGTAATCAGTTGATTTATATAACACCACTTCACCTCCCTTATCAGGAATCATTATCCTAATAGCCTCATCTTTTCTCAAATCCATTAAAAGATTAAATTCTTCTTTAATTAGATTCCAGTTTATTTTCTTGGTTTTGTTTCTCTCATGAGACTCATATATTTCTTCCAACACTATTTTCTCAAAGGTGTCAATTAAAGGGTGAAGGGTGGGTTGTACACACCACCTTTGTGTGGAATGTCTCTGTTATTAGTTTGATTGTAAATATTATCTGAAAATAAAATGTCAAAGTTCAGTTTCCTAGTATACAACTTTAGTTCCCTAATGTTGTCCACCATATTGGCTCTGGATTGAGGTACAAATTTAATACCTTTAGAAAAAAGTTTGAAATGGGTTTCCATGCTAGTCTGTTCTGTATAGTTGTAAATAGTAAACCCATCCAATGTATTAACTATTGCCTGTCTATCTATTGTTGATGTTAATCCATTCTCTGCTGTTTGTTCTTTCTCTAAATTGTGGGTTAATAATGAGAATTAATTAGTAACATAAGTAAAAGTACCCCCACACTGAATATCACTCAGGGATTATTCAGCAGGACTTAAAGAAATATTGTGAGTCTGCATAGCTTAAACAAAAAATACATAGCTTGATCAGCTGAGTGTTAAGGCATGCAGTTCACTAATACTTTAGGCAAAAAATGTAAGTAACTCAAGAAAGGACAGCTGTTGTGAACGCCAGTATCAATATGTGTGTACAAAGCTGCAGGTAACCCATCCCACCTAATCAAATAATACATTTAACGCAAAGGGTAGAATGATATTGGGAGGAAGGTGAAGTTGTTTTCATGGCACTGAAGTTTAATGATCTGACAGCAACCCAGATGACTAAGCGCCAGGGGACCTGGCTGGGGATGGTGAGAATGAATGATCAGCACTGGCCTGCTCATACTATGGGAGGGATATAGCCTGGTCTGCAGCAGTACTGGCACTCATTGAAGGCTGGATGTTGCAACAGTGCAGCATAGGACCAAAATGTGCCCACTCTCCAAGCCTGGTGATGCAAGTAATGGATAAGGACTGCTGCAGGGTTCTCTGAGATAATGCAGTATGTAAAATCCTGATGGCTGCCTGCACGATGGCCTGTCATGATCATCTCTCACCTGCACAGAAAAAAATAGGCCAATCAGTTAATAGGAAGGCTGCTGGTTAGCAGGAATATGACGAAAAAAGACCAAGGAAAAACTGTTCAGAGGGTCATGGAAAGAGTTTGCATAAATTATTAATGACAAGCATGCTTAAATAAGTAACTGATTTAAATAAAACATTTGAACACCAGTGGACAATTATAAATTTACAAAGTCTAGCATTAAAAAGAGACTGGATTAGATAAGGAGGACAGAAAAATGTACAGCTCTACAATCCTTTGCTCAGAGCCATGGTGCTTAAGCAAGGAAGATTATCCATTTAAGAGAGCTGGTCCAGGGGGCCTCCCACAACATAGTGGCTTCAATATTGGAAGGGTATGGTGCAGTTAGATGGGTCAAAAACTATCAACAGTATACATCAAGAGACATTATACATTGGGGCCAGTTGTTTTTGTACCATCCATGTCAGCAACTGTATCCCTAGTTGCAATTTCCTCAGTTATTGCTTCTCTGGTGATCATATTTAAATCAGTAAATGCATCACCAAGGCTATTACTCCCTTTTGTAACATGCTGGCTTCACAAAAACAACCCTTATGACTATAAACTGAGACACTGAGTTTTTTTTTCGAGAAAATGCTGGTAAATATCAAATTTGGATGGAAAATAGAAAAGAACTCACATGATTTTCATGGAATTTAATATTTTTGGCAAGAGAACTAATTCACCACAGGATGCATTTCCGCTCATATAACTATTTATAATATTGTCAGCTTGCACAACTGAGTGTTCTGTGTCTGGATTCTGTTTAAATTTTCAATATATCTTGATGTAGAAGAAAATTAAAATGAAATCCCTGTAATGACAAGTGATTACATTTAAAAATCATGGGTATATTTTTGGGATCATTTTTTTGAAAACCAAAAATCATTGTCCCCGACTATAAATCAATGGATACAAAAGTAAATATCTTACTATAATGAAACTGGTTCTTTGAACAAGTTTATAGAAACAAACCTGGCACTTTTATTAAAAGTTAATGTATTAGTTCAAGTATCCAACAACTGATATGATCCAGATGATTTTTTTTTTTAATAAAATCTTTCTCTCTTAGGGAAAGAACACAGGAAAAACATTACTTGGCTAATAACAGGAGCATTGTTGCACCTTGTAAGTGACAGTCTAGCCTGCTAATATACCAAAACAGTCATCCCCGTAATAACTGACCAAGGTTTTATAACTATCTAAACTAGTGCTTGCTTTAATTTAATTCAGTAGTCTATTCCATGCATCAGCTCAGAGAACCAGTTAGTTCATCTCTCATTCCTATATAATCATACACACAGCTAAGCTGTGCTAAGTAAGTTGCCATTTTGGTTATAATAAAAGTTAACTGTTTGCTGAAACTAATATTGAATCATCCAAAAACTCCAAGGAAAGGGTGCCACAGAACCAAGAACCAGTAAAACCACAAAAGGCACCCAAAGAGGCAGGAGGTAATAATAAAACACAAGCCTGTCGGTGTAAGCAGCAGCAGGTTTAATCGCATAAACACCACACAATACAAAGCGTTTTTGTCCACCAGACTTCTTCAGATGTAAAATGAATGAATGAAGGCTGTGCCTGCTTATATACCCCTCCCAATTTAATTAAATTTAATTAATAGTTGAAACAGTTGTTTAATTGACACCAATTAAATCCTATAACTAAAATGTTCGTGACAGCCTACCAACTTGCCACAAATACAGATGAAAATAGATAAAAACATGCACATTTTTTTAAAAAGAATTTTAAGTATGTAAATACTAAAACCATCACAATGTGTTGGACAGATAAATAAATATACTTGAATCAAAAACCTACAAAAAGAACTTGAAAAACAAAATATATACTTATTTTATAGTTTTGCAGCTCTCATTTTTAAAATAGGGGCAATGGATATGTATTCATTCAGCCCTGGGAATCTGTTGGCTTCCAATAACAATTGCCAAAATATTTCTCTCACCTCTATCCTATTTTCCCACGCCCCCCCCCCCCCACATCACATTGAACCTTCTCTACAACAAAGAAGCCCCATTTTGCTTGGGGACATGTCAGTGTATGTTTAAACAAGGCATTTTTGATATCTTCAACTCTAATAGCATATAAATACTCATAACTCCTCCTTCTGAGTTTACGAGTAGTTTTTCCAATGTAAAATGCACCACAGGTTTTGCATAAGGCTAAATAAATCAAGCCTTCACTACTACAATTGGAAAAACTACTACTCTGAATCTGATAATCTCTTGACAGGATGTGTACAGAATCCTGTCTAAGTATATATGGGCATTGGGCACATGCCCCACATTTGTAGGTTCCCAATTTCTTACATGAAACAATAGAACCATTGTGCTCCAGCAAATCCTTGAGGTTCCTGCCTTTTTTGTATGTGAATCCTAGGGTGTTGGTAAACAAAACGTCCAACTCTGAATAACACTTAAACCTGCTCCAATGTTGGGTAATAATGTTTATAACCCTAGAGGTATTCTGATTATAAAACATCACATAATTACCCCCAAGGTTTCTGAATTCATCCCTGGTAACGTCACCCCTGGTGGTTGTGTGATACCCTGCACATTTACTGGTACTATCACACTTGTATCTCCTGTTCTCAAAATAGGGGCAAACCTATCCTTTCTCCCATTCTTTACTTCCTCCAATACCTCATCAATTAAACAGTTAGGATACTTCCTAGATATAAACATTTCTTTGACTCTCTGACTTTCATCTTCGAAGTCCGAGTCCAAAGACGTCATCCTACAACTACGGACAAATTGTCCCTTGATAATACTTCTCTTCTGTTTAAACGGATGGGAGCTAGTGAAATATAAGTAAGAGTTAGAAAAGGTTTCCTTTCTGTATACATTACATGTAAACTGCTGCCCTAGGACATCTTTTTTAATAGTGACGTCCAGAAAGTTCATATAGTCTTGTGTGATATGGGAAGTAAATTTCAAAAAATTAGTGGTATGGTTTAGATAGTCTATAAATTCTGTTAACTTTTCTATACTACCTTTCCAAAAAATGCAAATATCATCCAGGTAACGTTTGTAACATACCCAATATTGTGCATATTCAGACTGGAATACAAACTTCTCTTCCCAAACTATAAGCACAATGTTGGCATAAGTAAGGGCACAACTTGCTCCCATGGCCACTCCCTGGATCTGTTTAAACAACTCACCCTCAAAAAATATAAAATTGTGTTTCAATACCAAATCCATCAACTCTGTATAAACCAAAAAAGTATTATGATCAAGTTTTCCATGTTGGTGAATGGCATCCTGGAACCATTCTGACCCTGTAGAATGTGGGAATCACATTAAATAAATCCTGAATATCAAGGGTTACAAATATTAAGGAATCAGAGTACATATTACTGTTAATGCTTCTCAAAAATTCCCAGGAGTCCTTAAGTATACCATTGGCCCTAACACAAATATCTTTTAATTTTATATCCAAATATTTGGCCAAAGGATGGGTTTTAGAGCCATTGGCTGTCACAATGGGTCTCAGGGGTGGATCCTCCACACTTTTATGTACCTTGGGTATCCCGAAAATAGCAGGGATACGGGGTCTGTCCACACTGAGATACTTAAAAGTGTCCTGGTTTATAAAATTGTCATTCAGCATGTCCTGTAAAACCAAATCAATCTTATGGTATGCTAAGTTAATCTCATTTTTGGATACCCTAACATACCTGTTGGCATCATTGAGCATATCCATCATCTTACTGGAATACAAAATACTGTCCATGAAGACCACCCCTCCACCTTTATCGGGTTGCATCACCCTCAGGTATCTATTTTCTTGAATGGATTTGAGAAGTAACTTTTCATCTCTAGTCAGGTTAAATTTACCATGCCATCCACCCCTGTAAATGTTCCTGATTTCTTCTTCGACCTCCCTTTCAAAATTTTTTAGCTGGTGGTGTATAGGGGGATTATAGGTACTAGGTCTTCTAATACCACTATTAGTACCACCATCCTGTTGCCCCTGAAACATAATGTCTAAATTCTTTTTCTGTAGAAAAATCCTCAAGTCTATTAAGCTATCAGCTCAGAGAACCAGTTAGTTCATCTCTCATTCCTATATAATCATACACACAGCTAAGCTGTGCTAAGTAAGTTGCCATTTTGGTTATAATAAAAGTTACCAGTTTGCTGAAACTAATGTTGAATCATGATATTTCCAACCTATCAAAGTAAATTGTGTATTAGCCATATTAACATCTCACACTCTTACTGAGCTATATTTGAAAAATTGCAGTTCATCTGGTCATATGGGTTCCACTTTATAATCTCGAAATACTGAAATCTCGAATTTCAGTATCCCGAGACCATAAACTCGAACTTTCCAAATCCCAAAACCATGAAACACAAAATCACAAAAATATACACACCATACACCACACAATACATATATCATCCAACCCACACTACAACAAACCAACAATCAAAACACACACAAACACAAAAACATAAACCAACAAACCTGCACTACATATAAACAGGGGGGGGCAAGCCACCCTGCACCCCCGCTACTTATATATACTAACTCCAAGATTGCACCAAACAGAAAAAGACAGCAAACTCACCACTATATACTCTACAGTACCCTCACACACACAACACAAATATATGAACACCACCACCTTCAACACTTAAAACATTCATACTTTTACCTGCCCTACCCTAACCCACACATAAAACTTCCAAACACACTCACATATATTCAAACACATACCTAAAACCCAACAAAATACCCACTTACCTTACATACCAGCTAAATCCACACACTACATGATACATCCTGCACACACTACATTCAGCGTCAAATACCAGAACACCATAACTGCGAATTCGACAGTTGCAGATTCGCACTTATGGAGTTTCGTTTCATAGGTTGGTACTAGGCTATTAGCCCTAGGGCCTATATAAGCCTAGCCATAACAATTCCCTGGCTATTTCTTCCCACACTATTTACTTCCCTTTCGGGATTTTAAAATTCTACTTTATGGTCTCGAGATACTGAAATTCGAGATTTCAGTATTTCGAGATTATAAAGTGGAACCTTCATATGTCATCAAAAGGACTTTGTCACTCCCAATAAAAATCAATTAGAATTACCCATAAGGAGAGTTTGAATGTCACGCATGAATATCCACAGCCACACTCTTAAAGATGCATACATATGTTCACATGCAAACATACGCATACGCACACACACACACACATACAAAAAACACACACACACATATTCACATCAGCAGTAAAAGCATTAATCACTGCTGTATTTTACAATTATACATATTTATATACTAATTCTAATTTGCATACTGGCACTGTTCTCAATATTGTGTAAAACAGCCGAGGAAAGACAATGACAACAATCTGGGTTGATAGTTAGTATTTAAGTATTTTACCTGCCATTGTTTAAAATTATGATGACTAATAATAAAATGCAATCCCTCACCTACTATTTCAACTAGAAGAATGTCCACTAACTGTCCAGATACTCCTTCTTTCCTTGTTGGTCCAGCGGCAATGACAACCTTGCAGAATGTGTGGGGGTATGTGGGCAGGGGTCTAGGTTCAATCTCCAAGACAAGAGTCAGAGTTTTCCTTTCCTGTTGTATTCTTATTAATATTAATATGTTTAGTTTTAAAGCTGTTGCACAGGTATCATTCACTTTGACTTTTCCTTTAAAATGTATGTTAATCAGCCAAGGAGGTTTCTCTGCAAAGAATAATTTAACTTGTTTTAAGTGTTTTGAATGAATCAGCCCTTACACTTCACCACCTGACCCTGACAGATGCATCACATAACAGTTCTGTTGGGGGAAAAAAGATTCATATCAATCTTTTCATTATCAAGATTTACTTTCATGGTTTACAGAGAGCAACAATTTATATGATGAGAAATAAAAATCCCTTTTTTTTACAAAAACATCAGCATGCCAAGTGATACATGCATTCTAAACACATTAAAGAAGGGAGAGAAAGAGAATATAAATATATTATAGTAAAGTAAATGGTTGATTTTCTTGATGATCTTATTAATCATTTTAATTCTAATTTATATTGCCTGTTTTTCATAATAAGTAAGACACCTGGGGAATGGTGATAATTAAAATCCATGCATATGGTCATAGTCCATAGTCACCATCCCCACAAGAGGTGAAAACATACTTGATCTCATCATCACGAACATGGGATCAAAATGTTCAACACCGGAAGTATACCCCTCACTGGTGAGATCAGATCATAAACTAATCTCGCTGGAGGTCCTCATCCCGCCCCCACCTGAAACAAAAAAGACCACAGTGAAAAACTTCTCAAAAGCCGATTTCACACTTCTAAAAACTAGTGTGGTCTCCTTTAAGGCCCCTGAGCCAGTGGTAAACATTACTCAAACCGCTGAATCACTTACAAATGCCTTCTACCAGCACCTACAGGACTGCATGGATCAGGCAATCCCAAACAAAACTAAGACTCTCTGTACCAAAGGCAAGCGTCCAGTCTGGTGGACCCCAGCCATAAACAAGCTCTACAACAAAAGGAGGAAGCTACTACAAGATAGAGCAAAATCCTTGAAAGGTAAGACACCTTTGATCATTATAAGTAAAAACTAAGAGCTCTCATAAAATCATCCAAGGCAAATTTTGAGAGAAAAATCGCCAAGGACTCTAAAGACAATCATAAGGCCTTCTTTAGCTATGTTAGAAACCTAGGAGGAAACTCCCAGATATGCTCAGAATTAGTTCAAAATGATGTGAAAATTACTGAACCTACACACATTGCTAACATACTGGCTGACAGGTTCAGTGCAAACTTCTCCCCCCCAAAAGGAGAGATATCTATTCCAGAGGATTGTAGCCCCCAAACATCTCCAACGCCCAGGTGAGAACTGCCCTCACTAAGGCAAAAACACAGCATCCATGGGACCGGATGGTGTCCCCGGCTGTGTGCTTCATGAACTCAACGAGGAATTAAACCCACAGTTAGGACAGCTGTTTAATCTTAGCCTCACCTCAGGATACGCACCCAAGGAGTGGCGCACGGCGACTGTGGTCCCACTTCATAAGGGCGGTGCCTCCACAGACCCTGGAAATTACCGCCCATTAGCTTGACAAGCCTTATCTGCAAAGCCATGGAGAGGATCATAATGGAACTCATAAATAAAGACATAGGGAACTTGCAGACTTTGGATCCAACCCAGTTTGGCTTTGTCAAAGGCAGATCCTGCCTCTTAAACTTGGTTGACTTTTTCGAGACAGTCACCAAGGCCATTGATGAGGGAAAGGCAGTCCATACAGCCTACCTCGACCTGGCAAAGGCCTTCGACACAATACCCCACTCAGGTATCATCGAAAAACTCATCAGCTTGAATGTAAACCCATACATCACAAGATGGGTTGCAAACTGGCTAAGCGACAGAACCCACAGGGTCAGAGTTGCTGGAGCCATGTCAGACTCAAAGCCTGTCACAAGTGGTGTCCCACAGGGCTCAGTCCTGGGTCCACTCTTGTTCGGCATCTACTTTTCTGAAGTACAAGCAAACACAGGAGGGTTATGGCTGACAAAGTTTGCAGATGACTGCAAACTGGGCCATAGTCGAAAACACATCTGACACAGATATCCTCCAGAAGGGCCTCACAGAAACGGATAACTGGTGCCAGAGCCATGGCCTGAAGTTAAACGCCAAAAATGCATAGTCATACCCTTCGGGAAAAACAAGGTTACCCCTAGCTACCATATAGGTGACAATCCACTGAGCACAGAAAAAGTCATCAGGGATCTGGGGACCCAAGTTGACAGTAGTCTTCGTTTGACACTCATGTTGCTAAAGTAGTTAGGAAAACCTTCTATATCGCCCACCTGATCATGAAGGGATTCACATCTAGATCAAGGGAGGTCATCGTCCCCTGTACTCATCACTCATTAGACCTATGATTGAGTACAATGCCCGCTCGAATGTATCTGACCAGACACCTGATGCAGCTTGAAAGGCCCCAAAAGTTCCTCACCAAAAGGATAAAGGGTCTCAAAATATGTCTTATGCTGCCCGACTGAATGAACTCCAGCTTTATTCAGTCTCATACCGCTTGCTCAGAGGTGACCTGTGCCTGACATATAAGGCCATGTCAAACCCAGATTTGATGAATATGCTTCACCTCAAAAATCTAGATCCCTCAGAACCACAAGGGCGGGAGACTTAAACCTTGACACGGTTATAAATAGAACGTGCTGGAGGGACAGATTCATCACCCAGAGACTCCCTATGCTGTGGAACAAAATCCCGGTACATGTGAGGCAGAGCACCTCGCTGGCCTTGTTCAAGAGGAATCTTGACCAATGGATGGGAGATCGCAGATATACCCCAGGGATTACTTCAGTGTCACTGCTTGACAGAGGCACAGAAAAATGATAGGCATAGTTTTTATTCAAACTAAAGGGGTGGCGAAAGCCACATAACTATGGGCTAGGCTTATAAATGCCCTTGGGCAGATAGCCTAGTATGAACCTATGAACCTATGAACCTATATGCATCTTAAGTATCCATAACATTATAGAGTTCTGATATTGCTTGCAGGTGAAAAATATCAATTCATAAATTAGCCTTTTGGTTAGTTTGTTACTAAATAAAAGAAACTGTAAAAATGTTAAAAATATAACTAAGCATCTGTTGAAGATCAGTGCTCGTTTAGATGCAGCCTTTGATAACAGATGTAATGTGGCAGACTGATTCTTTAAAACAAAACCTTTATGAACAATACCTGAAAATAAATAATGTCATTTGTTGTAAATTAAATGTATTGATTTTGGACAAGTATATAGTAGTACTTTCAATAAAAGAAAGGAACTTACTCATAGACATTTATGTTCTTACGTATGTGAATTACTAACTGTGTCTAAAACCCTTACAGAAACATGAATGCTTACTAAACACTTTTCAACTAAAATATTTCTCCTGAGTAAATAGGCCACTTCACAACTGATAAAACACTGTCAAAGTACAAAAGCCTTTCAGTCCTATGACTTTTGTTACATGTAACATAAAATGTATCCTTAGTAAGACTTATCTACATATTTCTTTCCCACCAGGCAGTAGCAAAGTGTCTGAATTGTACCACATACAGCATATCCCAGTGATTTTTTTTTAATTAAATTAATTTATTTTTATTTTGCATTTATTTACCAGGGTTACAACTGACCATTTACAGGTACTGTTCGGGTGAACCTCTACTACACAAAACATAGCCTTAAAACATTAAATAAATCCTATAATAAACAAACCAAACTAGTTATTCTCATAAATAAGACAGAATATTATTTTAAAAAGGTATATTAATGATGTATGCTTATTATTTTTAAACAGAGTGCAATACTTCAGAAACGCTGTAATTAATAGCTACCTCACTTTTTCACATATACATCTGGTGTGGAACCTTTAAGTGACAGGACATGGAATCATTAATTTCACCACACTTTCCTCAGGCATGCCCAGTTGCACAAGCGTAGAATATAACATGGACAGGCTGCCAAAGCATTACTGCACATGATATTATATGTTGCAGCTGTAATGTGATTCCTCCCTTTGATAATCATGATATATTCATACTATGTCATAATGTTTGGGCATGTCTAACTACCAATCTGAACATGAATATTTTTGCTGAGGAATGTGTTCAGCTCATCAGAGACAAGACATGACAGTCTAAAACATCATATCTAAGGAGCACCAGCAACCAGAAAGGACCACGTTTTTTCTACTAATGATGTAATTTTCCTTCACGAATCAAACACACTTTTTGGCAGTTGATGACCGCATGCCATTGTTTTTTGGTTTCATGGTTGCCACAAGGCCGTAGAACTGCAGTTACTACAATATTTGGTACTTACGTATTATCACAACCACATTTCTGCGGCAGCTGCAAGTGTACTTTAGAACACAAAGATGGAAATGATAGCAATATTATTGTTGTATACACCACAAAATTGGCAAGGTGAAGAATCGGGTACTAAGCTTGTTAGGAAAATGTTAAATGAGTATGTGTTTTAGTTAAAGTTCCGTGTTTCACTGCATAAATAACACACAAGAAGTAAAAAGAGTAATTTGCTGTTTGGTTTAGTAACTAAAGACTTCCCAATAGTCGATTTTTCATGGTGAAATCATAAGAATGCATCCTTTTATAAAAATCGTTGCCAAAGCGCAAAGAAAAGAAAATGAATCAATGTAAAATTAAATCTATCCTTTTGAATTAGCGAAGTAGATGCATAGCTCCGTTATCAGTACCACATGCAGTTATGAGTTACTGGTTTTAGAAATGCAATTTAGAACTGTAAACAATACCTGTATAAAGAATATGTAATGTGTGCGTTGATAACATTTTCAAAAAAAATTATATTGTGTCTGACAATTGCATTTTACCGGGTTTTTGGTTTGTTACACCTAACAAGCTTAGTACCCAATTCTTCACCCTACTAATTACCTTGTGTATAGAACGCTGATACAATCCATACTCCCATTAACATCTCACCAGAATTCCAACTCCCATTTTGTACATACCCATATACCTCACTTGTATTTAGATTACTTACTGTGCTAATCTTTTATTGGTACTTGGGGTTAGTTGTCATTAGAAGAGCTTATACCAGCAAGAACTATCCCATCTCCTGAAATGGTTCATCCCATTAAAATAATAAATGTACTGTAATGGGTAAAGGACTGTACCCACGAGGAGGAATG
>NC_056737.1:886893624-886916124 GCF_019279795.1 Protopterus annectens
TAATTGCTGTTTTCATCTGGTTATATTTCTGCTGTTCAGAATGCAGTTCTGCATTTCTTGCAATGTCTTGTTGTTCAATATAGCCCCCAGTATTAGTCTGTATTTTTCCACTAACTTTCCTGTTTTCCTGGGTAGTTGAAGCATATTCAAGGGCAAAGACACCACCAGGTCCAACTTGATCCAAGTGAATTTCACACACATTGTGGGCACTGCTGTAACCCTCCGTCATGTACCCAGAACTTAATGCACAGCTCCTCTCCACCACCACACACACACGAACATAGCTGTTCAAGACTTGCAAGATTGCCCTTTCCACCCAGTTTTGAGTCATTGGTTTCCCCATCTTTTTGCATAAAATGATTTCTCTTTTGCTACGTGGATTTCAGCCTGCAAATAATATGTTAAAGTATTGACAGCATACACACACACACACACACATATATATATATATATATATATATATATATATATATATATATATAAGACTGCTTGCAAGATTACCCCTTCCACCCATTCTCGAAAGTCATTGGTTTCCCCCATCTTTCTGCATAAAATTATCTCTGTTCTGCTATGTGGATTTTCAGCCTGCAAAAAAAATATTTTTCAGTGTTGACGGTATGTAAGACTGCCACTAGGTTTGCAAGATTCCCTCTTCCACCCAGTCTTGAAAGTTGTTAATTTCCCCATCTTTCTGCATACATTTATCTGTATTCTGCTAGGTGGATTTTCAGCCTGAAAAAATATTTTTGATTGCTAACAATATATAAGACTGCCACTAGGTAAGCTGCTAAAACCATCTGTACCATGAACTTGCAGCCAGTGCTACTGCTTAAGAAAAAGGACACTTCATATGTTAATGTACTTCAGGCTTGTTAAAGTCATTTTACTTAAAACATATGGTTTTCTTGCCAATGAACAACTTGTCCTGGCTTAAATTTATGGCTTTCTATGTTTCTATGTTCTGGCTGATTGTGCTCCCCTACACTACCCTCAACCTCCAACCACCCCTCCTTATCTAAATTTCTGCTGAGCATATCCTCTCCTCTTTCTACTAGCCTCACCAATCCCTGCTACTACCTCAATATCCAAAAACATTCAGACCAAACCCTTACAATCTTATGGCTCCTTCCCTCCACACTTATTTTTCTCAGCTCCCTCACTTAATTTACTCTTCTCTATTGTTCTGACTTTACAATCTATACTTTTATCCTCCATTTCCCTTTGTATAAAACTCACTTCTTCCTCCTTAGTAAGTTCTTCAGTATTACCCTACATTTCATAATATTGACAGAAAACATAATCCCCACAAACCTTTTATTATACAAATCATCCACTTAATCATTCTCCTAATAGTGTATTCTACATTTCCCTAACTGACTATAATTTATTAACATCTTATTCTTTCTCTACAATAAGAGACCACCTTGCCTTGAATTCCAAGCAAGCCATTTCTACTCTCATCTATTTTCCCCTTTATCTTCCTCCCTTCTCCTTTAACATTTTTCCTTTTCATTTAACTATAATCTCCCCTTAACTACTCCATAGTCCTCTCTATCTACCATGTTATCCCTTTGCATATTAACAAGACTAATATTCATTTTATGTCACCTTACTAAATATCATGGTACTCTCACACTTTATTCACACTCACACACTAAAAGCAAGCCTGTCTATATTCAGGCTAACCCCCCCTTCGTACCTATTTCCTCAGATTTATTTAATGTCCTACCCATTCATTTTTTCTAAGATAAAGCATCTAAGCTTTCAGTTCACTTTGATATAACCTGGAATACATTCGAATACTTTATAAAAAAATAACTAATCCTAGTCCTCTCTTCTCTAAATCACTAACTCCTATACAGCACCTGCAACACTTTTCCTTACATCCATTAACATTTGTAGTATTCTAAAGAAAGTTACAAACCTACAAGCATGGTGTCTTCATTACTCACCAGATATTACTGCCATTACCGAAACATGGCTAAAACCCTATGCAAAAGCTTCTGAAATTCTATCACCTGGATTCAATATAATTTGATGTGACAGACTACACAATAATATGTAATAACTGTCTAAGTTTCTCTTCCCTCAAAACTAACATGCCAACCTTCCAAAACGCAGAACTTCTTATCCCCCTTCTCAATGTTAATAAACATAAGAAGCTTTGTATAGCTTCTCCCTACATACCACCAGGTGATAATATCAGCTTATTAGAAGAAATTCTGTGCTGGATAACTACAATTATTGAAACCATGATCTTAAGCAATGTTAACAGTGACTGAGCATCTGTGACATCTAACACCCCAACTACTAGTCTTAACTTGTATGGGTTCAAACAGCTGATCTCACCTACTTGAATCAACAAAGTGAATCATAAAAATCCTATCCTTGATTGTATACCTGTCTCTGACCCCAGCAAGTATGCTATTCAGGGGTTCTACCTGATTCTGTTAGTGATCATCACCCTATATTCACCAACAGACAACCTGTCTCTACATCATATGTTAAACAGTTACTACAGAAACGTAAACTCTGTCCTCCTTCTGCTGATGATCTCCATGCTGAGTACCTTAAACCTTCTGCAGACTGTGTAGCATATCCAGTCTCAATTCTCATTAACAGATTGATTCAAGACTCTCATATCCCTACCCTGTGGAAAAAGTTATTCATTATTCCCCTCCATAAAGGAGGTAACTCTTCCGAATGTTCTAACTTTAGGCCAGCTGCCATCATGTCCCCTTTCCTAAGATCCAGAGTATAAAGGATTAGACCAGATAAAATCCATCTCCTCCTTGTTCATCTATCTGCTTAACTGAACAAATTACTGGAAACTTCAGCAAGGGCTTTTATTCCTACCACAAGGAGGGTATCAGTGAGACAGAGTCTCCTAGATCTGCTAGCTAAAGTGATTTTATCTGAACTAATCCTTTGCAGTTTGTTCCTTGTTAGTCCTGTCACCCTCTGGCTCATAGGTGGGATGCCAGACTTCAGTCAAGCCCCCTGGATTGCCTCTGTTTTTCCTTTCTAAGATCCTGTAAAAGTGTATTCATAAGCAGCTCCTTCAGTAACTCTTGCAAAATGATCTCCTGCCCCAACACAACATGGTTTCTGACCTGGCCATGGCACCACTACAGCTCTCCTCAACTTTTCTGACACTATTAATAAGGCTACAAACCAAGAAAAGTTTATCTCTTCTGTTTTTCTAGATCTCTCAAGGCTTTGATGCAGTGTCACATGAGAAGCTTCTGTCTCAAATGTCATCTCTGGGCCTTTCCAAACCAACTCTTCTATGATCCTCCAAACACCTCTCTGACAAATATCAATCTGTCAAATGACTGTCTTCTTTATCTCCTTTTCTCCTAGTTAAAACAGGTGTTTTTCAAGGCCTTATTCTCACTCTACTGTGCTTTATGATTTTTTTCAATAATCTATATACCTCCTATCTGCAGGCTTGCTTTATTCATTATGTAGATGACCCATCTCTCACCTGCTCATCTCACAGCATACTACAGCTACAATCCATGACACAAAATGCCTTCAACTCAGTCTAACTGTGGCTACATCAAAACCAAGTTTTACTTAATCCCAAATGACTAAGCTACTACTATTTTTCCAAAGTCACATGCCAATGCTAAGAGTAACTTTTACACTACCTCTTTAAACAATACAGCTATTGAATTAGTTACTCATACCAAATTGCTTGGACTCATCATAGATGACAGCTTAATGTTAGATCGTCACATACAAAACTGTATAAAATAACTCATCAAAAGCTAGGTCTACTATATAGAGCAAAAAAAATCCCTTATTCCTTCTAGCAGAATCACCCTAGCTAACACTTATCTTTTGCCCTCTTTTCTCTATGGCTCACATATTTTGACTAACATCCAGATCTCTCTTAAATTACACCTGGAGCAATGCTATAATGAGAAAGCTAAATTTGCATCTAACCTGACACATAATCATCATTATTCTGCATTACATGCTCTCATCTGGTTAGATCTACTACATCAGCTAGTGCATACACAACTACTTCTAACCCATAAAATACTATACAACCCCTCTACCTGCCTTTCTATTTCCACAGTACTTCATTACTATCTCCCAAATTACCTTTTGAACTCTCAAGAAAAAAACCTTCTTGAAATAGTATGAAGCAAGGTTTATACTCACATGGCTTATCCAAACTATGGACCTCTATCCTAAATTCAATCAGAACTATATCTAGTCTACATGTATTTAAGTTCTCTTTCAAAGAATGTTTCATTAACTCATGACTATGCCCATGCACCTCACCTGCATGATCTATATTAACACATACTTTACATTGTTACTAACCTAAGCTTTCAACCAATTGTGATGCAAAGGTCTTAACTGTTAGACAGTATGAAACATTGATAAGCATTTCAAACAGAAAATAAACTGTCATATACAACCAACAAATTAATTATGTTAGAATAATAGTTTGCATACATGTGAATGTTGGAGTTTATTATTTGCCTTACAATCTACAACATTCCATGAGAAAGAGACAGTTAAAGGGTATGACATTCTGAATTTAATGCCACAGTGGAACAAATGCTGAATGTCTTATGCCATGACAAACATTTTCAGCTTGACTTCTCTAGGGAAATCACCAGTTACTTTTATAGAAATATTGCCAATTAATCAGTTTCTACTTCCTGGCTGCGAACAGAGCATGAAATGTATCATCTATTCAGTGTCAGTTCAAGTAAATTATTTCTGGGGATGTTCCTGGCAGCATGCAGAACTGTATGAATCCTATCAATTATGTAAGTGGATAAAACTTCGCAGGACCAGCAACCTGTGCGAAGAAATCTTGAAGCACCTCTTCCAAATGTTTGATATTCCTCATCCAATTACCTTATTATGAGATTGCCCCCTTCTGACTGATCCTAAAGGGGCAACAGATTCTATTTCACTGCCTTGGCAGTAGTCTCTAATCGAATCATCTTGTGGGGCATTACAGATTAGCAGTTCTCAAATGCTGATATTCTCTTCTCCAGGTCTTGGAAACGTACTTTGAGACTATGTAGTATACTCTTCATGCACTTGATACGATTTTGTAAGTTACAATGGATGAGTACTGGGAAGCTCTTATTAAAGGCAGCAGTAATTTAGTCTGTTAACTTATTTGACTATAAACGGGAGGTGCTTGGGTTTAGTATAATGGTTAAGGTCTTTGCCTCACAGACACAAGGTACTGGATTGGATTTTGACTTCTTGTTGTTGTTGACTAAACCTAAAATCATCATTCAGGGCAGCTAATTTAATATTTACCTATAAACCTTAGCCTGAACCTAGTATATTTTAGTGTGTTGGTCTGCATCAGTTCTAAGCCGAGACAACTCTTACCATTTGATATAATATTGTTCTCACCTTCCATATGAATAGAAATTTGGCAGGCCTCTTGCAAATGTTCTGAAGAGGAATCATTTTTACTACCTTTCTTATTTAAAGAAAGTAATGGTAAATGAGGTGAGACATTAGATTTACGCCTGCAAATATCTGATAGAGTTGTAGCTGATTAATTTTGCCCAATGTTGAATGCCTATTATTGCAAAATGAGTTATGAGAAAGCACTGCAGCAGTTAAATTTAGCTTCATCTCCCATGGGCTGACTGACTTACCAGCAGAAACACAGTAGTGGACATCAGTGTTAAAGCCTTAGTCATAAAGCAAAAGCCTTATTCATCACCTTGACTAGCATCAAAAAGAAAAAACTAGTATGATTATGAGAATTTGTCTCTTTGGAGTACAAATAATGTCTCAATATACAACATTAGGCACTGGTATCTTCATAAACCAGGCTACTGGAGATAACTGTGTTGCAAACATTTAAAAGTAATATTGTAATGATGGTCTAATAATTTGCTGTGTGAATTGTCCCTCACAAGTTGTTTAGTACCAGTCAAGACAAATCCATAGCCGGCCTTAGGCATAGGCCAACTAGGCGGCAGCCTAGGGTGCCGCTCTAGCAGGGGTGCTTTTCCAGTATTTATTTAATGTAGGTAGGCCAGGATGGGGGCATCGGGTGGTGTGGTGGGGGGAGCCATAGAGCCCTTTCGTCTAGGGCACCAGTTGACCTAAGGCCGCTCCTGGACAAATCTCATGATAAAGCCACACAGCTATTAGAAATATTGTACTTGTGGTTTCTCATATAACACAGAGAGCAAAGTTCCAAGACCATGGGTAAATTATATGTATGCTGCATGAAGTACAACAAACAGTAGATTTGAAATTAAAATTTTGCCTCACTATATATAATGTTTCCAAAATTGACAAAATGACCTTTCCTGGCATTAAGTAGCTGGAAAGAAGTTTAAATGGAAAATGCCTTGCTTCTATGTTTGACTAAGCATCAAACAGGCTATATGCGATTAACTTCAGGCCGTTCATTGTATATATGGTACTAACAGTTCAGCGTTAATTGTAGCTTGTTAACTAAAAACAATATACCACATTAACACCTGTTCATTATATTTTGAGGATTGTCTCAAGCTGCTGCATGTAGAAGTGTTGGCCACAGACATGATTCCAAACTGCAGGGTTAGTAAATTACTGGGCAGCCTAAATAAAGCATGCAGTTACCGTAGCATCTTCTCCATTTAGTACCAGTTAGCTTTAGATTGCATTAACAGTACCTACTAAATTCAATGCCTGTACTTACACAGTCATAAATTAAAAAACATAAAATGCTACAGAGGAGAGCAGTGTGCAGACCCAACCAGCTGCATAGGCACAATCTTGTTGATTCTGGACATATGGTGCTTAATATACTTATATTGATTGGATACATACAAAGGGGCTTTGCCCTGCAGAACTTTCCCAGTAAAAATGCAAATCAGTCAATTAATAACTAATTCACTAACTAAATCAGTAACACTTTAGTGAAAATTTATCTATATAACCTTGTATTGTTAGATTATGGATGTTCTAACAACACGGACAGATACGAGGTAGGTTGCATGTGTGTTTAACTGTATGTTTGCATTTGAGAGATTGACTGTAGGGGAGGGGTGACTGTGCTAATATGATGCAGTCACCACTGTTAACTACAACAAAAAGTCCTGATCTTCATTCTGCATTACGTACCTAAGATTCATAGACATGCAAATTAGTGACATATTTCCTCATTGCAGCTAATGTGTCTATAAATCACAAAATACTGCATTGCATTAAAAAGTTCTTTTTACAGCAGTCCTTAACAAGATGAAGTAGACAGGTAATGAATCCTCAGGTATGTCTGATCCATTTAAATGAATTCCTTCCAGAATCCTCTCTAAACTAATGAGTGCTCACTCCCCTTTTTGATAATCTTGCCATTTACATGTGGGGAAAAAATGATGGCTTGGAGTTTGCATAATGGTTAAAGTGTTTACCTTACAGATACAAGATACAGGGTTTGATTCTCACCTTTGAAAGGAAACTGGCTATACTTAAAATGGTCTGAAAGGGCAGCTAGCCTAGTACTTACTTATGAACCCCTATACAGCACTGGAGGATGTATCATGTTTTCCTGTGCAGAGTGACACTTAAGAAGAAGCAGGAAAAAAAAAACCTCAGAACTACAGAAAATTAAAAATGTTGCACACACCAATGGAGTTTAAGTGTAACAAACACTACTGATTGGATAAGGCTGAATATTTCAGAATGGAAGCATTTATGGGGCTGGCTTGATTACTGTTTTACCACTGTAAACATTACAATATCCTCCACACTGAACTTGAGGGCTGTTAGGTGCTGCTAATAATTACAGACTGCCTCTGGTGAGGATCATATCAGCACTGAGCGTAGGTTTTGGTGAACAGGTAGGTTTGCAACATACATCAGGACAGCACAGCATAAATAATGTTAACATTTCAGTATCTCACACTTGTGTCCCCAGCTCAGTACTCATAATGCATTATAGTGTATGGCTACTCTTAAAAGGACATTGCTATATATTTGCATTAAAGGAGCAAGGCAAGCACATAGGTTCATAGGTGATTACTAGGCTAATGACTCTAAAGGGCCTTTTTACGCCTAGCTGTGCTTTCCACCTGCATTTGACTTGTTATGATACCACTCATTTGATAGGGGGTTGCAACCTGGGTATGAGAGGTTGCACCTTTACAAGTTCCTCTTTCTAATAGAGACACAGGTGTCAGACATGGGATAAATTTATGATTACCCATCTACTGATCCAAGCTGTGCTTGAATACATGCAGAGATGAACTCTGCTTCACATGATTGGGAAACCTGTTCCAGAGAAGGGGTAGTCGATGAGACACATACCTGTCCTTCCAACATGTCTTATTTATGTTGCAGATGAAGTTCAGGTCCCTCGATCAGCTGTTTCTGATGCTGTTTGTTTTACAGATTTGGAACAGATGCATACAAACTTAATCATACACTGCTTTGAAGGCTATGTATAGATTGTCCCTCAGCAGTCTGTAGAAGAATGTGTACAAGCATAAGGCTTTGAGTTGGTCCACACAGGACATGTTTTCTACACCATGCATTATTTTAATGAAGAGTCTCTGGAGACACTGCCAGCTTGTGCATATGCCATTAGGTAGATACCAAAGGGGACACTGTACTCAAAGAATTTAAAGATAAGGGCTGATTGCAATGGAAGAATGACATCTTTGGAGCTAAATGCTAGATGCTTACTTATAAGTTGTGCAAAACAGAATAAGTTCCTTAATCCAGGAGGAGCATGATGGTCAAACACCAACTCATTGTGTATGTATGCTTCCAAATCCCTGACCACAAAGTCAATTCTTATGAGTGCATTTTTGATGCAGTAATTTCCAGGGGTGGTCATCTTTCTGAAAGATACTATTATGCATGTTTTTACATTGAGATTTAGACCATGACTCTGGTACCAGTTACTAATCTGTGTCAGACCTTCATGAAAGATGTGTGTGTTTACCTAGTTTGCAATTATCTGCGAAGTTGGAGAGCCAGAGACGTTTGATGATAATGTTGACCTCAGAGAAGTAGGCACCGAAGAGAGGCAGCCCCAGCAATGAGCCCTGGGGGACTCTATCAGTGACTGGTAGACTCAGATATCCTGGCTTTTTGTGTCCTATCTATGAACCAGATGGCTATCCAGTGAGTGGGATAGGGCTACATAACTAGTTTCGTGAGCTAGTCTACAATACCTGAGTGAGATATTGCACTGAATGCTTTGGTCAGGTTGATGTAGGAAGTGTGCACTGTTTTGCCCTTGTCCATTGCTTTGGTGACCTTCTTGAAGAAGTCCACTAAGTTGAGTAGGCATGACCATCCCTTGATGAAACTAGACTGGGTTGGATCAAAAGTCTAAAGGTTTCCTATGTCATTGTTGGTCATATCCACGATTAGTCTTTCCATGGCCTTCTATAAGTGATGAGTCAGCCTTATGAGTTGGTAATTTTGTAGGTCCGTGCCTGTCCTTGTGTACAGGGATTAACAGTTGCAGTCATTTATTCAATGGGCACAAAGCCTCCTAGGAGGCTATGAGCATACATATATGTGATCTACATGTGCATCCAAGTGGCTTTAATTCACTTTCCACTATAACAGCTAAACAGATTGAATGTTTCATTGTACAGTTAAATGAAGATTAATAATCTTAGTCTAAAGCAAGGTTTAACAAAGAATACTAAAGAAACATACTAAAATGAAAGAGACTGAAAGAGCTAGTTACAGAGTCTAAAATCTAAAATGCCAAAAAGTTCAAATATATTTTGTTCCTCATTTTAGGCAGTGGGGTAAGGTACCCATTCTCTGAAAAAACAAAAGAAAGAAAAAAATTGTTTTCCAAATAGTGCATACTCAAAGAAACTAACAGAATGAGATGCATTCTGGGGAATTCTCATTCAGTGAATCATAAAAGGTCTTGCCCTATAGCTCATTTCTTAGATTTAAAATGATTTACAGAATAGTGTTCACAAGAAAGGTTTATAGAAAACTACTAGACAGCAGCATCTTTATATATGCCAATAATTCCACTGTGATTCAGTGAACATAAATATGCAAAATTGTGGGCTATATTGTAAAGAAAAGGCAAAAGGCTACTGACGTGTTTTTACTCAAAAGCTAGAAGCATTAAACTTGAAAAGAGCTTTCTTATTTTAATAAAGTAAACATCAAAAATGAACAGAATGCAGCATCCCATTATATCAAGCACTGGTGCAGGCAATGAAAATTAATATAGACTCTAGTTTCACTAAAACATTCAATATTTTAGGAGAAAAAAATAACATTTTTAATTTCCATACCTTCAACTAATGTAAAAGAACAAATAATTATAAAGATAAAATTGTAGAAAATCAAAAAGTAGCAATGTGAAAATAAATACCCTTGTCAAATCAAGGTTTTTCATTGAAGGAAAACAGACAAGCTTCTGAAACATTTTTATAGCAGATGTTGTAGCCATAAAAAGATGCTGTAAAGCTGCTTACTGTCTTTACAGAAATTCTATGACATTAAACTTGAGAAGCAAATCTGATAAAAGCGGTTTTAACCAAAAATATATCAACAGATCATCAGATACCTAAAGTTTAGCTAACATTTTCTATTGCTCACTGTTTTGACATAAAACATATCATCAAATTATGAGATATCTAAAGTACAGCTAACATTTTTTATTGCTATCTGAAATGTTTTTTAACTTAAACACACTGAAAAAATCTGTGAAATCACCTGCCCTGAAAGAAAATATCCAGAGTGTGCAAAACCCATTGCAACCTCAATAATGCAGGCTGTACCCTAACTTAAGTCACCAACTCGCACATACTCTACCTTAAATAACACCAGCATCATATCAGAGGCAGAAGTCAAATTACACAATTTGATGAAATGCAGTTTCAGTGAAGGATGAACACTGAGCTACATTCCAGCAAACTGTACTTTTAGAAAAGAAAAATACTTTTTCCCATTAAACAATAAAAATAACCTAAGTAGAAGGAATTACCTGATGTCTATAATATGAAGAGTTTTCATTTTTTGAAAATGTATGTGCTAACGTTTCTTCTGTAAACAGAAAAAAAACATGCAGACTGTTTGAAAAGGAGAACTGTGGTAGTAAAAGAAAATATAACATGACACAAGCTCTTGTATAGCATTCAGTGAAAAAAGAGCAAGAAAGGCTCAACAGACAGAGAAGCTGCTATAATTCAAGATACAGAGCATTGTAGATTGAACCATCACCTGAATCAACAAAGCTGACAAGGAAGAAAAGCTCTATTTTAATCATGGTGAGTTTGTAGGTGTCTGTCTAGATAGGCAACCCAGGCATACAAAAATATGTTTTGGTTTGACAGATTTAAAATAATAAAAAAGCTTTGACTTACTGAAAATGCACTGATCCCCTTTAGTCTGCTAACATTTTTTTTCTTTCAGCTAATTATTTTAGACATAGTTTTTATTTTAATGTTGTTGCTACAGTTAGATCTTTGGTCTTTAAGCATGTGCATTTTTGGGGGTTTAGGGCATTGATAGTAAGTCAGTTTCTTGACTTAACTAACTTCATTATTTATTTCCACAAAATAATTACTTTATCCATAAAATATTTTCTCCTGTATGTTGTCACAACTGTATTACTGATATCACTTCACGTTGATTTTTGTATTTGACTACTTTCTATTACTCTTTGTATCTGACTAATTTGTATTCCTGGACTGAGACTAAAAATGGTCCCAATAGATCACTGTTCTACCCCAGTCAACAAATAATATAAAGCAAACCATACATTTGCCTTCTTGATGTAAACTTTAATAAACAGGGCAATATATCCATCTGCAATATTTTGGGGGAAAGTCCTCATTTGCCAAAATGATATAGACAATTGCACTCATGTTGGTAAATCCTGCCAAGATGTATCATGAAAAACATTAGCACAGCTTCTAAGGTACACCAGCATAAAAACATAAGCAGGTTTTACTTTTCTAAGTACAATATGCAAAGTGTGTCATAAAACATGCAAAATAGAAAATATCTAATGCTGTCTTCTCTTTTTTTCACATCATATCTGTAGTGGTACAATCCTCTTGCTTGCCAGGAGCCCCCCACACATACACACACACACGCACACACACACACACACACACACACACACACACACACACACACACACACACACACACACACACACACACACACACATGAATACTTCTTATTAATCAACTTTGCCTTTGTAGACACTTTCTTGGTATTAAGCATTCAGTTGCCTGATTTGGGCATATGTTTAGACAATCTCTGCTGTTGAAGTTTATGACTGACCAAACATGTACCCTAATTACCAAATCATGCACTACAAAATTAGTGTTCCTGTTGTATGTTAGACCATATTATCATTCTACAGACTGGGGTGACCTCTAGGGAATCAAACAAGGAGACTTTGTTATCATGAGGCGGTATTAATGTGGAGCTTTACTTACCAAGGAGAAAGTACTTGATTCTTAGAGTACCAAATCAGCATAGTCCTGGGATGGTCACTAAACAGTACAATCATGGATTTTTTTAAAAATCAGAATTAGGATACTGAAAAAAAACATGCACCTATATTTTCACAGTATGCAACAATGACATATTTTTCGGTACACAAACTGATTAATATGGTAGCAATGGGAAGAGGACACTTCCTACTAAATCTATTAGGATGATGGAATTGCCCCTCCCTCCAACAAGTGAGGTATGTGATGACAAACATTGCTTTTACATGCTTTTACAGGTCAGGTTATGGCAAAGTTTAAATTCTTACACTCACAAGAATAAATCCTGGAATAGTGAGAGTGAATGGGTGAAAATGGGGCATTACATATTCTAAGTCAGATATTACTGTATCCCACAGTATTCTCTTTTCCACAAGGTATGGTGTTCTTATAGTTATTAAGTACCCAGTATGTGGTGTGCAGCCTCTTCTACTGTGGGAGAATACAGGTAGACTTCTCCCAGCAAAAAAATAACCTTAAAGAAGAGTAGAGATTGTAAACATTCCTTATTACCCTTTGTTTCTCTATCTTTTCCCAATTCCAGAGCTCATGGTTATGGAAATAGTGTGCCTCATGCTACACTCCTGTCATGTTAGTTGACCAGGAGGTGGCACAAGTCATTGCAGTTCACTTAGTGAAGTTTAGCAGGGCACATACAGAGACACAGACAGGAAGTATAATGGGAAGAGCATGGCGCCTGCACTGGTGGGCATTGAGGCAAATGCAGCTTATTTACAGGAATATAGATGAGAAATACTGGACAAGAGAGATGCAACAGTGCAGAGGCTGCTTTAATGGATGAACAACTTTGCAATATTTGCAAACACATATATTTACAAAGCCATCCTAAAATCAACAGACTAAGAGATCTTTTAAGTTTTTTCTCTTAAGCTTGATTTAAGATTCCCACAAAATACAACAAAATCCCTGAGAGACAATGTGGCTCAGTCAAACAATCTGGTCCATAGCAAGGATACTCATGTTAAATAATATATTAAAGTTAAGATAACATCAATTGGTATGTTTCCATATTATGAATGCATCCATTTTTATTCTTTAAAATGTAAAACATGTCACAGAGTTAACTCCAAACAAGAAGGCTTACTGGATAATTATTAATATATATATATATATATATATATATATATATATATATATATATACATACAGTGGATATAAAAAGTTTACACACCCCTGCTAAAATGCCAAGTGTTTGTGATAGAGAAAAAATGAGACCACAATAAATCATTTCAAAATTTTTCCCACCTTTAATGTGACCTATAACCTGTACAATTCAATTGAAAAACAAACAAATATGTTAGGGGAAAATATAAAAAATAAAAAAACGTACAATAACCTGGTTGTATAAGTCTGCACACCCTTAAACTAATACTTTCTTGAAGCACCTTTTGATTTAATTACAGCATTTAGTCTTCTTGGGTAGGAGCCTATCATCATGGCACATCTTAACTTGGCAATATTTGCCCGCTCTTCCTTGCAAAAGCACTCCAAATATGTCAGATTGCAAGGGCATCTCTTGTGCACAGCCCTTTTCAGGTCACCCCACAGATTTTCTATTGGATTTAGGTCTCAGCTCAGGCTGGGCCATTCCAAAACTTTAATTTTCTTCTGGTGAAGACATTCTTTTGTTGATTTGGATGTATGCATGGGGTCATTGTCATGCTGAAAGGTGAAATTCCTCTTCATCTTCAACTTTCTAGCAGACTGAAGATTTGGGGAAAAAAGTGACTGGTATTTGGAACTGTTCATAATTTCCTCCATGTTGACTAAAGCCCAAGTTCCAGCTGAAGAAAAGCAACCACAAAGCATGATACTGCCACTACCATGCTTCACCGTGGGGATGGTGTTCTTCTGGTAATGCAAAGTGTTGTTTTTGTGCCAAACATACCTTTTGGAATTGTGGCCAAAACCTTGGTCTCAGACCATAATACATTTTCCCACATGCTTTTGGGAGACGATGTATTGTTTTGCAAATTGTAGCCAGGCCTGGATGTTTTTCTGTGTAAGAAAAGGCTTCCATCTTGCAACCCTACCCCATAGCCCAGACATATGGAGAATATGGGAGATTGTTGTCACATATAGTACACAACCAGTACTTGCAAGAAATTCCTACAGATCCTTCAATGTTACTGTGTGTCTCTTGCCAGCCTCCCTGACCAGTTTTCGTCTTGTCTTTTCATCAATTTTGGAGGGATGTCCAGTTCTTTGCAACATCACTGTTGTCCCATATTTTCTCTACTTTTTGATGACTGTCTTCACTGTGTTCCATGGTATATCCAATGCTGTGGAAATTTTTTTGTACCTTTCTCCTGACTGATACCTTTCAACAATGAGATCCCTTTGATGCTTTGTAAGCTCTCTGAGAATCATGGCTTTTGCTGTAGCAGGCAACTGAGTAAATGTCAGGAAAATCCTACTAGAACAGCTGAACTTTATTTGGGGTTAATCAAAGTCTCTTTAATTGATGGCGGTGGTGTACCCAAGAGGACTGAATGCTGTAACTAAATCAAAAGGTGCTTCAACAAAGTATTAGTTTAAGGGTGTGCACACTTAATGCAACCAGCTTATTGTATGTTTTTTACTTTTCATATTTTCCCCCTAATAGATTTGTTTGTTTTTCAATTGAATTGTTCAGGTTATAGGTCACATTAAAGGTGGGAAAAGTTTTGAAATGATTTATTGTAGTCTCATTTTTATATCACAAAAACCTGGCATTTTAACAGGAGTGTGTACACTTTTTATAGCCAGTGTGTGTGTGTGTGTGTGTGTGTGTGTGTGTGTATACATACACATACACACACACACACACACACACACACACACACACATATATATATATATATATATATATATGTAAACATATGTAAATATATATAATACATGGATCCCCTTCAAAAGCTCAAAGTTTCAAAACTTCGAACCTCAAACGGCCAAGACCAGAAGATCACAGTTTTGAAACTTTGAACGTTTTGAATGGAGATCGCCGTACAGCGTGGAATGGGATATTTACCAATTTCTTCACTGTAGCGCGATCTCAGAGTTGCTATAGTTATTTAGTGGGGGTGTGGGGGTGCAGGGGGGGGGCTTGTTCCCCTGCAAAATCTAAAAAAAAAATGTTTTTATTATTTTTTTTTATTGCATTTTCAAAGTTTCAAAACTTTGATCTTCTGGTCTTGGCCATTTGAAGTTCAAAGTTTTGAAATTTCGAGCTTTAGAAGTAGATCCGTAATATATATATATATATATATATATATATATATATCTTGGGTCTACTTCAAATAAATGAATGACCACTTACCAGAAGATGAGTTTACCGAGATGACAACACCAAACATTATATTACCAAATGACCACATGACCAAGCTGTTTACAGGGTAAGTATTTGCTTGGCCAACATGAGTAAGTTTGCCCTTTTCCCCACTGTAGTGTGATCCTGGAGTTGGTATATTTAGTTAGGGGTGGTGTCGGGGGCGTAGCTACGCACCTGGGTGAATATGACCTGCTGTGGTTGTGTGTTTTTGTTGTTTGCTGGCCAAGCGTATAATTATCCTGTAACCTCAGTCAGTAATGTGGTCATTCAGTAATGTGACATTTCAGTGTTGTCTCAGTAAATTCATTTTCGGGAAAGTGGTCCTTCATTTATTTGAAGTAAACCCATATATGCTATATATATTTTATATATATATATATATATATATATATATATATATATATATATATGTATATATATATATAGATAGATATGTAAAGTCATATTCCATGTTATGTTAGAACTGACTCCAATATACAAGGAAATGTTAAAATAGATTTTATCTAGACTATGAATTAACCACAGCAAAATTGTTTTCTGTAGGTGATAATATCTTTTACATGTCATAAGTATTTTTGTTTCATGTATTATCTCTGTAGTGTCTTATTCAAAATCATTAAAATATTATTTTTATTTTTAGTGTAGATATGTGAGCATACTTATCCTACCAGTGGCCAGTGATAAACACATATGATGAAAATGTTCATCTGACTCAGAGCACAGATACCTTTTTCTTTTGCCACCACTCAGCTCATACAGTCAGGTATTAATTACCACTCCAGCTACATCATCAATCATTTTATCACCACTTTACTTGGATCACCTACTTTTTTCAAAGCACTCAAACTAAACAATGATAAAAACAATGAAACAACTAGGTCTGTTTCTAAAGACCATATCACTGCATGAGGAAAAAGATCTGGTTGAATTGATGAAACAAACATAAGACCTACCCTGTATTATACTAATGCTTTTTGCTCATATAACAAAAGTGATGTAATAAGACTTGAAAAACTACAGAGGAAATTCACTAAAAAAATTCCTTCCTTGAGAGTATATAATTAGTGTGAAAAGTGCCAGAAGCTGGAACTCTTTACAATTCATAATTGACATTTTAGAGGGAAACTAATACTTGCATATAATGCATTTCAGATATGCTACAAGCATAATATTGATTTAGAAATAAATTATACTATAAAATCTAAAAAACATATCCAAAGTGTGTATAGGAACAAACCATTTAATACCATAAAAATGCTTTATATAGCACAAAGAATTCATAGTTTATAGAAAAGATTACGACTTAGCATTAGAAGTTATGTTACTGTAACAAGTTTTAAACAGAGATTAGATGATTGGATGGGTTCACATGTATATGACCTAAGTTTTCAGGAATCAGCATTCCTTGCTGGCCTTCAAGCCTGAAGTCTGCAAACTCAAAATAATCAACTTATGAACGTTTTATAATCAGCCACCACAATAAAGTAGGATTAGAAAAAGAAATGTAACATTTTGCAGTCACCAAAAGTACACATAAACTCAAAGATCTATGGCCACATAAGCCAACTGCAAACAAAAGTATACAAATTAGAAAAAGACAGCAGCAACAATTAAACTACAGCATTATAAATAAATAAATGCATAAAATGCACAAACCATAATAACAAAGTGATATTACTGGTGTAAACAAAGTAAATACCAAAATATACAGTAAACGTCAATACCTAACCAAAACAATAACTAACTTACAGTATCAGAAAATAATAGAGTAGCATTTACCAAAACACTACAACATTGTCACAAATTAACAAAATGCAGGGAGTAATCAGAGCTAAAAAAAATTCAGAAAAAAATATAAGTGGAACATATAAGAGTGATAAACTAAATATCTTGTACTCTAGGAAACACCAATATATATATATCTATATATATACACATATATAAATGTAGGGTTCCCCTTCATAAGCTCGAGTTACTGAAAGCTCGATACCAGAATCTCGAGTTCCAGTAACTCGAAATTGTGAAGGGGAGACAACCAAAAAAAAAAAGGAAGTTTACTTTAATGTATGCAGGTGGCCGAGTCCCCCTGCACTCTCCCTGCTTAAATATACCAGCTCCGTGACGGCACTATAGTGGAGGAATGGAAATTCTCCCATTATGCGCTTCTGTATACAGCAGGGAACAGGAGATTTCCCTCATCCACGTTGTAGTGCTTTCTCGGAGTTGGTATATTTAAGTAGGGGGGGTGTGGGGGTGCAGGGCGGCTTGACCCCTGCAAAAACATTGTAAAGACATTTTTGAATGTCTTTTACATCCGCATTATAATTTTGAGTTGCTGAAAACTCGAGATTCTGAGCTCGAGCTTATGAATTTCGAGCTTTCAGCAATTCGAGATTCTAAAGGGGAACCAAATGTAGATATGTATATGTATATGTACATAGATATATATATAGATAGATATATATATATATATATATATATATATATATATAAATATATATATATATATATATATATATATATATATATATATATATATATATATATATATATATATATATATATATATATATATATCTGGGTCTACTTTGAAACATCTAAAACCCATAACATCTAATTTCATAACATTGAGACCAGAACATCTAAAACCCAAAACATCTAAAACCCATAACATCAAATTTCATAACATCTAACACTACAAATCACATGAAAATAACACCCCCCTCAACATATAACGACACCAGACTACAAAACACAGTTTTTACTATGTTTCTGCAGGGGGCAAGCCCCCCTGCACCCCTCACACCCCCCGTAAATTAAATATACCAACTCCAGGATTGCACTACAGTGGGAAAAAGTTAATTTCCTAGCCCCACTGTATCAAGCCCCCCTGCAGAAACGTAGTAAAAAGTGCGTTTGGTAATTTGGTGTCATTATATGTCATTACATGTGGAGGGGATGTTATTTTCATGTGATTTGTACTGTTAGATGTTATGAAATTCAATGTTATGGGTTTTAGATGTTTTGGTCTCAGTGTTATGAAATTAGATGTTATGGGTTTTGATGTTTTGAAGGGGACCCATGTATATATATATATATATATATACATACATATATATATATATATATATATATATATATGTATAATACAAATGCACACGCACTCACACACACACACACACACACACACACACACACACACACACACACACACACACAGACACACACACACACACACACACACACACACACACACACACACACAGACACAAACACACACACACGCACACACATACACATTTCCAGATAAATGGATAGACATATATACAAATAAATATACATACATAAAGGATTATACAACTGGTTGAATGCCAATTTCATTGGGAGATAAGTCACTGAATCAAAGTGATTGAAAGCACTTTTCACTATACAAAATTTAATGAAATTAATCATCTTTGCCCTTTTAGACTCCTCCTTTGTATGCAAAAGTAGTTCGCAGTCAGTTGTCTGATTTGGATACCTATCAAGACGACCTCTGCTGTTTAAATTTATTGATGCCTTTCTATGTACTTTCTTGGTATGCAGATCTATTCAGTAGTATACAGTCAAAAACATTCAAGTGAATATTTAAAAAAATATTTTTTCAGGAAACAAGCCCACCTGCCCTCTTTAGTAAGGGGTGCTAACCCTAATCCTAATACTGCCCCTTCTTCCAACCCTAACTCTACACCTTAACTTCATAAAAACCTGCCCATAACACTGCCACTATTCATCTGAGGCAAGTGTTATAGGGATTTTTATTGATAATACTGGGAAAGGAAATAATTTTCCTTTCATGGTATTATTTCATTCGCTATTTTTTGCTTTCGGTATTGAGTGTGAACTTTTTTTGTCAATGTTTTCAATTCAACATTAAATCAATTCAATCATACGCAAGAGAAATATAAATATATGCATGCATACGCATATATGTGTGTGTGTGTGTGTGTGTGTGTGTGTGTGTGTGTGTGTGTGTGTGTGTACATGTATGTATGTACATGTATTTATATATATATATATATATATATATATATATATGTGTGTGTGTGTGTGTGTGTGTGTGTGTGTGTGTGTGTGCGCGTGTGTGATACACACATATATATATATATATATATATATATATATACACACACATATATATATATATATATATATATATATATATATATATATATATATATATCAGTCAATATATATGGGTCTAGGACTCTTGCAAGAATGCACTTTTTACTGAATCGTGAATGGGTGGGCATACTTACACGAAAATGTTTTCACTGAAGCAGCATTTTCGCGTAAGTATGCCTGTTGTGCCAGTCATACTATGATGCCGATAAGGGAAAGTTCCCTTTTCCCCACTGTAGTGCGATCTTGGAGTGAAAATATTAAAGTAGTTGGAGTGTGGGGGGTGCAGGGGGGCTTGTCCCCCTGCGTAAAAGTAGATTTAATGTGTTTTTTTAACACACTTTAGTGAAAGTACTTTTTTGGTTAAAGCGCTTTCGTTAAAGTGTGTGCAGTGATAGTGGATTAGGACTGTTGAACTTTCGTTCAACAGTCCTAGATCCATATATATATATATATATATATATGTATACATATATATATATATATATATATATATATATATATACATATATATATATATATATATGTGTGTATATATATATATATATATATATGTGTATATATACGTATATATATATATATATATATATATATATATATATATATATATATATATATATATACACACACATATATATATATATTATATAGACATATATACACACACACACACACATATATATATATCTACATATATATATATATATATATATATATATATATATATATATAAATACATATATTTATATTTATATATACATATATATATGTATATTTTTATTTTATTTATTTTACATTTGTTGACCAGGCTAGTCCAACTGGATACGTGTCCATTTTCAGTGGCCCGGGGAGAAAAGCTCCAAAACAAAAACATACTAAAAAAACATACTAAAAGTAACACACAAAATACATATTAAAAACAAAAATATACTTAAAAATATATAAAGATCTGATGCTAATGATTAGGAGATGGCATTAATATACAGTAATTCATCTTCAGTTTAACATAGTATACAAAAAGAAATGTAAGTATAGTATCTGGTAGGTTTTGAGCATGGTAAGTAGTACTAAGTAGTACTAAGTAGTGACTGAGATAGGAATTAAGAATGAAGATTTGAGTATAGATTGGGTACATAAAGGTTTAAGGTAGAAAAAATTAGGTTATGTGGGTAGCAGATAGATTAGAGAATAACAGCTAGGCAGGGTTAGTACAAGAACATAACCAGTGGTTGGAGAAGAAAAGTTTTAGGTTAGTTTTAAATAGTGGGAGAGAGGTTAGGGTTGTAAGGTCTTGTGGTAGTTGATTCCATATTTTACCAACTGAATTAGAGAATATGGAGTCACCTGCTGAGTTGTTAGATAAGGAAGTATGAATCAACATTTTGTTAGCAGAGCGTAGATTTCTCAAGTTGTTATAAGGTTTTATGAGGGAAGAGAGAATAGGGATATTATTGGGTTGGTATAGGGCTTTATGGGCGATTATAAGTTGGTTAAAATGTAATAAGTGAGGTAATTCAAGCCAGTCTAGTTGTTTTAGGTTCAGACAGTGATGAGTCCTGTAAGGTGTATTTGTAGCAAATCTGGTGATGTTGTTATATGTTCTAGCTAGTTTGTTAAGATTATTTGTAGAAAGATTGTTGAATATTGGGGAATCGTATAATAGGGTAGAAGTTAAGTGGGTTCTAGCTATTGTGGTTCTGGCAACTGGTGTCAAGAAGGGTTTTATTCTATAAAGGGATCCAAGTTTTTTGTTAATCAATTTTATTGTAGTGTTTATGTGAGTGTCAAACTTTAATTGATTGTCAACTGTGATTCCTAGGAGTTTGGTGGTGGGGTCAGGAGAGATAACAGTACTGTTGTTTGATGTAAGTGTAAAATGAAGTGGGGGAGACAAATGAGAGGGTTTAAATAGCAAAAGTTTGTTTTTTTGGGGGGTTGAGGAGAAGACAGTGGTTGGAGAACCATTCTTCTATAGTGGTAAAGGCTTTTTGTGTGATAGAATGAAGTTCAGTTTGGGATGAGGCAAAACAGATGATAGTAGAGTCATCAGCATACTGAATACAGGTGGAGAATGGGGTAGAGAGATGAAGGTCATTTATGAAAATGGAAAACAGAAGTGGACCTAAAATAGAGCCCTGAGTAACACCTAGGGAGGTGGGAAGGAGATCAGAAAGATGGTTTTGCCAGAGAACTGCTTGTTTACGGTTTTCTAGGTATGATGTAAACCAGTTCATAGCAAGATTGTCCAGTGAGAGGGACTTCAGTTGGTGGAGGAGAAGTTGATGATTAACCATGTTGAATGCTTTAGATAGGTCTACAAAGAATGCTGAGGAAAGAATATTGTTATTACGATTATTGTTGATAGAGTTAGTAAAAGATAGCAAGGCAGTGGTAGTACTGTGAAATGGCCGGAATCCATGTTGGCAGTTAGCAAGGAGATTATACTGAAGTAGGTGAGTTATTAATTGTTTGTGGATACATTTCTCCATAATTTTAGCAAGTGGAGAAAGTAGAGCTATGGGG